>NW_026623213.1:3000000-3282966 GCF_028827695.1 Penicillium maclennaniae
GATAAGTCAGGAAGCAGGGCTGTGACAATTTCAGCAAAAGAATCAAGAACATGACGCAACTGATGAGACGGCAGCCGTCACCGCCTTACTACTAGGCAATTTTGCTGCACACGAACCCAAGCTTAATGTACTCCTCATGAATGAATTTTGGGAAGCTATCTTAAGAAATATCAAACAGGACCATCAGGAAAGTCGATGGTGTAAGGCGAGAATGAACGGGGTGAATCGAGCTATCTTGCCAGCCTCTCGGCTTCAGCAAGTTCTATGGTGTATGTTCCGCGAAAAGGATGCCCCTCAATGCCCCTAGGGATTCAGATCTCGTAGAGGGACCAGCCATCGAGGCCATCATTCATTGCCGGTTTCTCTTCCCCCACATATCCAGAAAGGCCAGCCGATGCAGGCGGGGGAAATTCAGTCCGAAATTCCTTGTCCAGTCATAGCTCGTCTTCCTGGTCCATCTCTGATGGCTTCAACAAACCACCAACCTTCATGGCTCGGGTTCGCTCAGCAGCCTGGGCATCGCGCACAGCCTGTTCTCTTTCCTCTGCATAGAGCTCTGCATTGTCATCGGAGAACTCTTTCAGAGAAATCAAGAAATCACGCAAATGAGTCTTGAACTTGTTTAAGTCGTCGGTATAGGCAAACAACCCAAGCACGAATTGCTTGATTTGCACTCTGTGATAGGATTTAGCATCATTTCAGGGGCCCCAGGTCTTCCACTTTCCAGTAGAAAAGCAAGAACAGGGACTTACTCTTGTAGGTTCTTGAACGCATTGTGCAGCAGGTTCGCAATGTACTCCTGCAGGAACTCCTTGTTGGATGGTCCAGCTGGAGCCTGATCCGGGGTATAGATAGGCTCTTGGATCTTCCCAGCTTCAATGAAGTAGAACATGCGAGACAAGAGCATGGCTTGGGATTTGAAGCCTAGAGAGAGAAACGTGAGTAATGCGGCGGCGGGAAGTCGGAGAGACACGAATGTACGCACCAGCCTTATGATCACTGTCGGTCAGGACGAAGAAGACATCCTGGAGGATCGGGATGTAAAATTGGCGGAAGAAAATGCTCGATGTGTTCATATCGGTCTCGGCCATATTGTTCATCAGCTCCAGGCACATGGTAAGACCTGTGTTCTCCACCTCACGATTGTCATGCTTCGATGCCCACATGCAAGAATCGATGACGAACTTGAACTGCGTGCCATCAAGATTGAGTAGTGCTGGGAAGCAATACAAGTTGATAGCCTGGAGGAGCTTGAAGAACTGAACGCGATGTTCAGGATATTCGTGGAAATCCTTGTTGATCATTTCCAGCGTACAACTGAAAACACTGTCCATGATGGCGGGGATCTTATCCTCCATCAGAGCCTACAGCGGAAGAAAAACACGTCAGCTATTGACAAAGGGGGCGAAGCGGCAAATGCAAATCGAGAAGGGCCACAAACATGAAGCTTATGAATAATTGTCGTCATGACATTCAAGACCTCCGCTTCACGCGCATCTGGCACGTTGCGGTGATAGTCAATGAGAACAGCTTCGAGGAGAGGTGGAACCATATTGGCATTAACCATCTCAAGATCGTCTGACTTCTCCACGTAGGTATCAATGAGCTTAAGAATCTCCTTCTTAATGGTGCGGAGTCCTCGGACTTTCGGGGTCTTGGGGGCAACGCTTCCTGTGTCATGTCAACACTGATTGGACACTGAATGTTCATTGACCATCGTAAAGCGAACTTACCATCACTGGCGACTGCATCGTTAATGAGCTGGCTAGAAGCACGATACATGTTCAGCATGTCGTGGTAAATGCGGCCAATCTGGGAGTAGAAGTAGGTTCCGATGGAAGAGCACGCCGCAACGTTTGTCTTCATAATGTTACCAATGATCTTGATTGTATTACCATCCTGGAGGATCGCAGCATTTTGGTTGGCTTCAGCAATGATTTGATCCCAAGCCGAGTTGGGCAAAGCCATGAGGTTGTCGATCAACCGATCTTGAAGTGTCTTTTGACCCTGAGCAGAAATCATGTAACCGCAGGCCTCGTAGAACGTGTGAATCTGCTGTGGCGACAAATCCATGGTGATCTTCCGCATATTTCGCACGATCTCCTCAATAAACGGCTCATTTTCGCCAGGTTGAAGGGCCACGAAGTGTCGTCGGCATTTGTTGGCGATCTTGATGAAGGTATCGCAGGCCATGTCTTGGACACCTAGAGAGTGGGTCAGACAATAGTCAAATTAAGCTGTTGGTTGCGCAAAGAGCTTACCTTCATGGGTTTCATGCATGAACTCGAACAGCTTGTTGACCACGGTCTTCAGGAACTTCCAGTGAGCCTTCAAGAATCGAGGGTATTGGCCCACGATGTACATGATATTACTGGCCACAACGGCCTTGTTATCCTTTCCACGCTTCTGCTCCGTCAGGCCGAGAAGATCCTTGATCACCGTGACCAGGAAGCGCTTCTCGGTTTCCTCGTTCATGGCGCCGGAAATAGAACCAATGGCCCAGCAGAGAGTGTTGCAATTTACCCATGACCATTCAGTACCATCGACTTGCTTCGCCAGCTTGTCAATCATGATGGTTTCGGTATCCACGACGTCCAGATGAGTGAGGTAGACCAAGCACTCGCGGATTGTCTTATAGAGCTGAATCGTATCACTTTCCTTAACAAATTCACGCACAATCTCGCCCTCATCGTTCTCAACGATTAAGACTTCCTCTGGACGGACCATCTTCTCGATCATGACGGTACGCAGGTTCGAGAGCACGGTCTCGTATTTGTGCTTCCGAAGGGGATAGTTGGCGAGGGTACTGGGGTGAGGCGCGCCACCATTAGACAACCCACTGACACCCATTGTCACGAGCGGGTTGATGTCGGTGATGGGGAGTTGTTGCATCTCTTCGTAGAGCTCCTGCACCAACCGAGTCCAGTAATCCAAACAAATCTTGAACACTTCCCGGTCATCGATCTGGCTGATGCGGATTAGGTAGAAATGAGCGTGCGTGAGGTAATCTTGGTTCGGCAACTTTTCAATAAGCTAGATAGAAAGAAAGAGGTTAGACTCGGTCCAAAAAGTTGGAGGGCTGCCTCTGGTTTTTGGGCTGGGAGGCCCATTAGTTCACGTACATCCAAGTGGGCGCTAAAGAAGCTCGACAAGAAGAGGGCCAGGTTGGAGACAAATTCCTGATCTCTTCCATTGCTCCGCGCAAACGTCTCCTTCAAGTCCATGGACAAGGGAATGACATTCGAGACCTTTGTCAGAGTCTCGGTGAACATGTGCACCAATCTCTCATCATAATTGTAAGGGGACCCAATTTGCAGGCCACCAATCTCCGTGAGACACTTGAGCGTGACATTCCGGAAATCGGGTACGTCCAGGAAACGGGTCAGGAGCGTGTTGATGATGGGGGTCTCGAAAATGTAGCCTAGCGGAATCCAGTTCAAGAAGCGAAGAAGCGTTTCGAGAGTCGCCTTCACCAAGCTCGGCTGGTTGGCAGTGTTGAGAACTTCGGAGCAAAGTGAGAAGATGGCAGAGAATTCCTGGGTCATAGAAGTCTTCAAGTTTCGCGCTTTGACCGAGGTCATCTGGTCTTGAGAGAAATCAAAGACTTCCTCGGACAGCAGGCGCAGAATGGCCATGTTGTTTTCACAGATCGAGAGGCTGGCATGGCAGGAGGAGACTATCTCATTGATGAAGGTGGGCCAATTGTGCGGCCATTCCTGCTTCAGGATCGAGACCAAGACCAAGTTCAGTTTGTTCAAGAATGCGCGTTCGGTGCGGAGCTTCTCCTCGGAGCCGGAGTTCTCAATGATGAAATTGACGATGAAGTTTCGAATACCTGTCAGGTAAATCGTCCAGTATTAGCGCATGCTCCTTAGCACGTTCCTCACGGGGTAATTGTTAATTACCCTGGCATTGATCTCTGGGTAGAACCTTCCATCTAGTCATAATCACATCGTCGAGGACCTGGAGGGCAATGTCTACATTCGCGGTCAGTCGATCATCTTTCGAGGAAGTGGAAGAGCGCAAAAAGAAGGGGTTCTCAAACCCACATTTCGTTTGAGGATACGATGCCTCCTGGAGGATGTTTCCCACGGTGACCCAGGCATCGGGATTTTGCTTGAACTAATAAAGCGCAGATGTGAGCAGGGGTCGCGTTGCGCGAAACTGGCGAGCTTACTTCTGTGAGGGTCTGTTGGGCTTGTTTTTGCTGGCGCGTTGTTAGCAAGTGAATCCATCGAATACGATGGCCCCACTTCAAGGCAGAAGGCAATATAGGGCACATACCACGTCGCCTTTGCCTTCAAAAAAGGCTTGGACTGTGGCGTCCAGCTCTTGGACCGAAACAGACATGCCGCCGCAGAGATTGGCGATCTCGCCGGGGGATCACGAAAAGGGCTTCACGACACAAAAGTCCGAGGGTATCAGGACGATCGGGAAAGGGAAAGAGAAATTGGCAAGATACCAACGTCGCTTAAGCTTTGGGAGAAGGGGGTCCAGATGGAGGGAGGGGTTTGAGAAGAGTGAGGTTCTGGTGGGGTAGCAAAGAGATCCTGAGGGGTTGAGTAAGCACCTCAGACCTTAGGATATCCGATCGCTCAGGGAACCGGGGGTCCACCAGGATCTCGAGGGGGAGAATGACCTGCAGGGGAATTTGAGTGGGTTTGAAAAAGGAAAAGTTTTTGGAGAGTTGATTCCACCTGGCGGTGAGAGGAGCGCGTGTGGTTGAGCTTTGGATGGCCACGGGGATCTTAGTCATCCGCGCTTGTCAACAACTACATCATAGAAAGCCGAGCAGCCAGCGGCCGGAAATAGGTATATACATATGATTATGTACTGTCAGGTAGGACTCCATATTGAATCTTGTGTTCTTGATAATTTTCTATGTTCTGCATTCACACCGGGGAATAGATATGTGACGAGGGTGGGTCATAGCCCTATCACCTTAGAAGACCCAGATGAAGGCGCTGGGTCACAGCACAGAGCCCGAGCCCGAGCCAGAGCGCGCGGGAAGACAAGGAAGCGATGCATAACCGCCCAACCCGCCCGGCGCCAATTGGCGAACGCCTACGACAGGCTGGCATTCACGGCGCGACCCACCAACACACGGGGCGCCTGGGAACGCGCGCCATCGTCGCTCCGGTCGCCTGGGAAATGACCTGTGTCTCAGACCCGCGCACGCCTCACCTGGATCCGGCGCTTTGCTCTTCCGATTGGCGGCCATCGTGACGCCGTCCTTGCCGATCGCGCGCCAACTCCTCTCCCCTTTCCCTATTGTCCCGTCAAAAGGTGCTAAGTGTGCTAGCCGGGGGGGGAGGGGAGGGAGGGGGATGGGGGCCATGGGAACTGGCTTGGGACTTATTTTTTCCCTATAACCTATACTTGCTATTCCCCTCTTCCTCATCCTCCCCCCCGGTTTCCTTTTCCCTGGTCTTTTCCTCCCCTCCCCTTTCCCTTTTCTTCTCTTCTTTCTTTCCCTCTCTGCACTAGTAAAATAACATAACCCTACCTCAATCATCTTATTCATCCGCTTATTTTGCTTTCATTTTATACATTTTCTCCCTCTTCCCCTAATTTGGATGATCTTGTTTGCCCGGGTAGTGTTGATCATTGAGGCGCTGAAACCATCCCGTGCCCGTCTACCCCGACGCCCCACCCCAGACGAGGTTGCCGCGATCCTTAACCTGCCTGGCTCGGCACTCTCGTTCTCTGTCGCTTCAAGTCATTCGGGGAAACAAGATACGTGTGTCAATTGAGACTCCACGACTCCCCCGCATGCGCAGCTCCCGGTATCTCTTGGAGTTGCCGCGTGCGCTTCCCGAATTGGAGTAAGCTGCTGAGATATTCGCCGGCATCCTTCTCGGCGCCTTGATTTATCGTCCTTTCGTCTTTTTATTCCCGACTTACGGTTCCGTTTCGCTTGGGAGACTGAAGTTCTGAACCATGACGGCTGTCGCAAGTGCACCAGTCATGAGCAATCGTGATTCTGGCACCGAGACGGGCACGGTACATAGCCCCTCTCGGTTTACGGCGGTGAATGGCAGAGACTCGACGGCCTCGGTTGGGGGGGTAAACTCCACCTCCGGTACACAGATGGATGACGGGGACCGAGATGCTCCGTCTGGTGGGAATGAGAAACAGGACGCATCCCCCCGGGAGAATCCCAGTCACTCGCAAAGGTCATCACCAATCGCTCACACTCACGCTTATGCTCACAAGCGCAAGCGCTCGGGCTCTGGAGATCTGGATTCCCAAGAATCCCAGGATGTAGACGGATATGGACGAGGTTCTATACCACGTCCTGGAGAGGCTCCTCCCGCCCGTTCGTCGTCGGCCTCGGAGATTGAGGCGGGCAGCGGCGCGATCGCCTCAGGTCGATCTGATACGAATGAGCCTTCTCAGCCTCCGTCGAGTGGGCCCTGGTCTGATTACGAGTCGCGTCTCATCAACCAGGCTCAACGGGCACAGCAGATCGATGCCTCGGATGCACAATTGGCGGATGTGCTACAGCGAGAAGCGCAAGGTCAGGACCCACGATCGCTAGGTCGTCCCACAACCTCTGTCAACGTTCAGCCTGTACCATCCTCCGCATTTCCGGAGCGGCCGGCAATCCAGGTGGCGCCGAAGAGGAAGCGCGTCTTTAGCAACAGAACCAAGACGGGTTGTATGACTTGTCGTCGCCGGAAGAAGAAATGCGACGAGCAGCATCCTGCCTGTAAGTCTCTCCCCTGTCGGGATCAATGTTCGGGTTCTCCAATCTCCATTTGGTTGAAGGACAGGAAGCTGATCAGTGTCCTTCAGGTAACAACTGCACTCGCGGTGGTTTTCTCTGCGAAGGGTACTCCACGCGGACCCCTTGGCAGAAACCCTCAAGCTCCAAGGCACCCGTTCCCTTGCAGTCAAAGGAGGGATACCCCGATCTCGGAAATCAGTACTTACCAGAAGCAGCGCCCTCGCATGACCGACCGCCTACCGTGATGGACCATGCCGAGTCACGGAAAATGAAACCAATCGTTTTGGACGAAATTGAGCGGCCGAGTCAGCAGTATAACACCAGCCCGACGGGCACAACCCCCAGCCACACGTCATGGACGAAGCGCGCATGGCCAGGGCCAGGACCGGGCCATCACCCGTATCTGACAGAACCAGTCACGAAACCTGATTATAGAGAGATTCCTCCGATCCATGAACTCCCTCGAGATGGACCGCCCAAGCCAGAGTATCAGGTTGTGCCACCCATTCGGGAACTCTCCCATGGATCTCATGCGAGACCTAGCATGCCTATGTTTCAGGCAGGGGAGCATCGACCACTTCCTTCGGTGACAATGGATACAAATAGTCCACAGGCACAGGCGAGGATGGCCTTGGGAATGGAGAACCCCCTTTCCAATCGCACCGCCGGCCCCGCGGATGAAACCGAGAAGGGAAAGATGACGCGAGGGGAACTTTACCGGCCATTTGATATTCAGCTGGTGGAGGAGAGGGATCGATGCCAGTGTGCTTTATCACGGTTCAATAATGCATGCAACCCAATTTATGGGCTCAGCTCAAAGGAACAAAATCGCCTGCTCAAGGAAGTCCTCGTGCCGCCATCAAATTCGGTCAACTCTCCAACTGGCCCTTCTACACCTCGACTCGTCGGCTCTATCGGGCAAGGAACACTGGTTGAGTCTCCCTTTAGATGCCACTACGGGTGGAACATCAATCTTGAAGCAGATGTCATGGTGTCGGAGAACTGCTTGTTTGTCGACGACGGTGCTATACAAATCGGCTCCAATACTTGGATCGGTCCCAATGTGACCTTGCTCACTGCATGTGCTTCTGATAATCTGCAGCATCGTCGGGGCCCACAAACCCTTTATCAAGCAAAGCCGATCATTATCGAGCAGGACTGCTATATCGGCGCCGGGTCCACAATCTTTCCCGGTGTGCGCATCGGACGCGGTGCCGTGATCGAAGCTGGTGACATGGTGAAGCGGGACGTGGCGCCTTACCAGCTAACCAGAAACCGGCCCGGCTACTAAACGCGATTAATCGAAAGCTCTGACACCTGCTACACCGTTCGCTCTCGATGTCAAATTCAGAGATGAACGATAACGATTTACTATTTTCTCCCCCGTGGTCGTATGTGTACATTTTCCATCTGTTCCTCCTGCATCTTTACGCTGGTCGCCTATCTATACGTCCTCAGGGCGTTTTGCGGGAAGGAGTTTTATATGTGATTGTTGAATATGTGTTATTCCCTTTGCACTGCTAGGCGATATATGGGCGTATTTCTTTTAGCTTGTTTGGTGCAGTACATAATGTTCAAGTGACTGAAAGACAACATTGATCTGATTAATTGGGGTATCTGCGTTTTGTACTGCTCTGCAGTCGGACATATAAACAAGGCCTTGTGGTGGCGGACACTGTGGAAAATGTCGTGGGTAGGCACATCAAGTATTGACTTCCGATGGCATTGTCAAGAGTCCACCTCCCAGAATCGAAAAGACCGAAGGGCTTTCACCTCAACCATTCCAGAAATTCAGGGACAAAGTAACTGATTACAATTCCGGCTCCTGCCCGGAGGATACCCTCGGTGCTTTCAAAGGCCATGGCCTTCAGGTCAAAGACGCCCGCCTTGGCAGCTGCATGGATCATGGCAAATTCACCGCTGACCTGATACGCAGCCACGGGAAGATCCTGGGCCAGATCTTTAGCGTCCCGAATAATGTCCAGATAACTGCTCGCAGGTTTGACCATGATAATGTCAGCACCCTCATTTATGTCACGCTTGATCGCGCGTCGAGCAAGGCCACGACCGCCGGGCGGTAGCTGGTAGCAGCGACGGTCTCCAAAGGAGGGGCACGACCCGGCGGCATCACGGAATGGTCCATACAGGCACCCGCTGAACTTGGCACTGTACGACATGAGAAGCACACGGTGTGCCAGGCCGGCCTCGATCAATTTAAGCTTAATGGCCCGCACTCTTCCGTCGTTCATGTCCGACGGAGCAACACAGTGAGCGCCAGCGACAGCATATGCGAGGGCCACATCTGAAATTCGATCAACGGATTGCGCGTTGTCCAGTGTCCCATCTTCAGTAAGGATTCCGCAATGGCCGTGTGATGTGTATTCGCAAAGACAAACGTCCGTCGTAATATAAAGCTGGGGGAATCGAGTACGGAGAAGGCGAATTGCCTGAATAACCGGGCCAGACGGGTCATCAGCAGCGGTTCCGAGCGCATCCTTGGCCGATGGTTGGAGCGGTACACCAAACAGCATGACCGATCGCAATCCTTTCCGAATGAGCGGGGTCAGGAACGGGACGAGACGGTTGACGCCCCGGCGGTATTGGTTGGGCAATGAGGGGATAGCAGTCTCTTCGTCAGGATTGTCGGTAATGAAGAGGGGGTAGATGAGCATGTCCTTTACTACTTGAGCAGGCGAACTAGGGTCACTGATCGGAGCAAACGAACCTTTGTCAGTTGCCTCTCCGCCTGCCATGATCGAGTCAGTGGGTGGCTGTAGCCAGCATGAAGTTGGCTGGAAATATCCCCGGATATGCTGACGCTGGTGGCTGTCGTACTCGTGTATGATCGAGCTGTGCGGGATTGCGCGTGGGAAATCTGGGAGCGATCATCGGCATTGGAGTCTCGGAAGGCGATATCGGAGACAAGATTCGAAAACGACATTTTGAGGTGTGGTATAGAACAGCCAGGGAGAAAGGCAAGGAAAGGAGAGGGGTAAAAGGATAAATCAAGTGGCGAACGGAGGTGAAAGAGCGGAATGTGACAATCTCGCGGAGATTTGATCTGTCAGCCGAGGGTCAGGCGATTGCCGCGTCCTGTAATTGGGTCCTACAAAAGGCGATTTACCGCCCTGGGCACTTATCTTGTCTGTTGGATTGATTCTTGTATTTTTTTTAATTTCTTTATCCACTAAGCAACCAAGCAATGGAGGCATTCTTATCCGGCTATGTATCTTTTCCAACTTGAGGATACTATTCTGTAAACCCAGAGAAGTCAATCACCCTCTCTCAGTACATGAATATCTCGACGCTGCGTTCCCCGCTCCATTCCCCGCTCCGTTACGCCTAGAAAATCTCAAGATAATAATATATTCTTCCCTATAAGAGTTGCTTATGAACACTACTTGTGGATATTTCATTGTCAACGATTCCATAGAAATAGACATATCTCAGAGTTGGCTTTGGTCTGGTTTCCAAGCACATGGTATCGGGGACAACAAGTGATGGTGGTTGTGTGGGATTTTTCTTTTATTTTCTTGAAAATTCTTCAATTCGACAAATATACTCAGGGATAGATGATGGTCGCGGGATGCTTCTTTGATTTCTGATATGGGTTGTCTTCCACTTGTCTTGGCCAGTCCGCGGATAGGACAGCATAGATCTCAGAGGGTTGATCTAGGTAAGTTCAAATATACCATTTTGATTCCATTAGAATGTATCTTCCTAGCGATATCGGAATTTATCTGATCAATGGGAATTGTATGATCGTTTTGGTTCTCTGCTGCTATAGGAAGAGTAAATTGTAAAGAGATGGAACATTAATTCGGAAAGCTATAGCTTTTCTATTTAACGAGGGCTGGTTACACATATTAACATTTGGAACAAAATGTATCAATTTACAAAGTCAATGTGACGATTACTATATCCTGCAATACCCCCACTGAGTCCCTCGGAGGCCAGCTTACCTTTTACATTATTCATCCTTATATTCCAACTTTTACTAATGAGCACGGCCTGATTCAACTGACATGTAGTATTAAGAAGGAGCTTATGGGTCAGGTCGCAAACCGTTCATGTTTGTTCAAGCTCTGTGGAAGCTTGTTCGGGGGCCTATCATTTTTCGTTAGGCTCAAGAATACCTATTGTAGTGGGAGAAACGGTGACATGATAGCCTGTGTGTGGCCTCCGGCAGAAAAAGAATGCCCGAAGCGCATGATGCATCTTCGAGACAGAGTTGGAGATAGACTAAGCAACTACCCAATTCCATTCCGGTTACTACCCCATTTTTCTATTCATGATGCAGTATTAGGCATAGTCCGTACGGCCTCGACAGAATATCCGTACGGCATCATTCAGACCGATCGCTACGCCTACGAGGGAGTGTTGTGTGTGTCGTCCAGTCTGCATTGTCAGACGGTATGAGACCACGCAGGAGTCTCTAGTGTAGGTGGGTAAGCGAGGTAGAAGCCTTCTCGTGCGTGTGCACAATATGGTATTATTGTGGGATGAAAACTGAACGCTGGTCTCCCCTAGACCAGCGCGGATGGGTTAAATACATGGACTGCCCCTGCTGAAGGCGGTAAAGGTCCCCCTTTCTGCCATTGTTACTGAGGCATCTGATGCCTCAGGCAACGACCATTGTCCGTCCTGAGATGGGTCCTGACAGACGGCCATGGAGCCGTCCCCAATTCACTAGATAATATCTTCTTCTCCAACCCTGGAAAACATATATAAAATATATATAAAAGGAATCTTTGAAGGTTTGATTATAATAAATATTATAACTATACTAATTTAGTTCTTTTCCGAGGATCTATAAATAGGTTAATAGAAAAAAAAAATAGAGAAAGAATATATTAAGGCTATTTAAGACTAATTTAGTCTAAAAATGTACGATTATTTATTAGATATACTGAATTATATTACCCTGTTGCAAGTATCTTGACTATTTATATCTATATCTCATTTATCATATCATAGGATAGCGAAAGCGAAAAAGCGAATATAAAAGAGAAGGATTCTATCAGATACTGTTGGAGCATAAGGGGAAAGCTACCACGAAGCAGATCGTGGCCCCTTAAGTCCGTGGGATCAACCTTAGTCCGGCTGGGTCAGTCGGTGCCAGACAAAGGTAGAAAGTCAAAGGTCGTAGGATAGACTATAAGCAGATATAGCCTAAACGAAGGCAGAACCACAGTCCTAAGGATCAAAGGAAGAAGGTAGAGATGACTTTTGGAAAGTAGAACTGACTTGATTCTTTCTGCTAGAAAAGAAGGACATATTTATAGGCTAAAATAGCCTAGAAATGACGTCTAGAATAACATACAAATACTAGACAGCAACATAATAAAGGTGGCAAAGAAGGGAACCGAAGAAAAGCCAAAAGAATGATGTCAAGGATCGACGGTTTCAGCCACCCCGAAAGCTTCCCCGCAGTATCTGGTTATGCATACCCAAAGGTGGACCATTTTATCCCTAAGGGAAAGTGGTCCGCCTATCCTTGAGGGGACTGAGGGTCGAAGTCTGTTCACCGAGGTTCGAAGACCATGGTCGAAGTCCGCGGGCAAGATATGCCCGAAGGCACCTCCGAAGGAACGGACCATTCATGCCTGAAGGCGGACCATTTACCTCTGAAGGAAAATGGTCCTGCCTATCATTCGGGAGAGGGCCGCGGACCAGAATCAGAAGTGGTCAAAATATCATTTTGATAGAAGGAAACATCTGGTCACGTGATCAATACAATCTGGTCTTATATGTTGAATATAAGGATAGATCTTTCTATGTAGCATTGGTCTATATTCCAATAGATACCTAAGAGATAAATAATACAAACTCTTACAAAAACGCGAAAAAGCTATCTAATAGCCTAGACACTACCTAGTGCTTATTATTACATTTATTTTATTAGGAGTATTTATTTAATTTAGCTTTTAATTAGTTTCTATTACTATTATAGCTATAATAAGCGGAAAGAAGAAAGAAATATATTCTTAGAATACTTAGAAATACTAATTCGCTAAAAGAGTGTAAGCGATATATATGTATAAAGAATTTACTAAAGATTATAAAAGGGTGAAAGAAGACTATTCATAAATAAATAAATATTTTTTAAGTGCTCTATTTTATCTCTAGAGATAATAATCTTTAAAGAACTAAAATAAAGAAATAATAGTATATTAATTAGACTTTATTTTAATATTAAATTTATATTAAGTAATAGCTTCAATGATAAGAAAAGTATAATAATTATATTTTTTATGATATATAAGCATTTATAAGTTTTTATATATAGTATAATATAAATATTAGTGAATTCCCTCTAATAAAATAAGATAAAGCTGACTTATTAAGTTAATAGAGCTATTTAAGCTAATATTAATAAACCTAAACTCCTAAATAAATAAAGATCTAACGTAATCCATAAGCCATTCGCCACCATAAGCTATCCGCCACCCTATCCAATTTCGCGTCTCCGCGTATTCCCCCCTAATTTAAATTATTTATTATGCCACTAATTCATTAGGAAATAATCTAGGATACTATCCACTAAGAGGGTAGGATCGAGCTTATAATCTAGGCTATCAAAAAGAAGGATATTCCGACTATTACGGCTACTACGTCTGTCTATAGTATCTATAACCTACGCCACGTAACCGTATTAATAGTCTTCGTTCGAAGGCTACTACCTACGCTAATAGCTATAAAATAACCTAGTTAGATAAAGGTATACTTACTAAGTAGATTCTATCTATAGATAACCATAGTATATCCCGTAGGTATATAATAGTATATAATATAGCTAATGTTCTTCTCTTAGTTATTAGTTCTACTACGGTTAGCGTAAATTAGGTTAGAAACTAATTAAGCGTACGCTGGCTATCTAAGTATATCATTATATTAATATAATTATTAATATATAGAATAGGAGGATCAGCGGCTATTAAATAATTGGTTTCGGCTAGTTAGGGAGACTAACATATGTTATAGTATCCCGCCTAATAATATCTATAACTTCGATAAAACTGGCTTTATAATAGGCTTAGTGTAAAGGAATACTAAGGACTAGCGGTAAAGGTTTACCCCGTAGTGTAATAAGCGAGTCTCGGACCCAATTCGTACTTAAAATAAGAGGGTTCCTAGATAACTTAGACTTAGTAAGAATTAGTCTTATTTCTTATAATATTAGCCTTAAGCTTAAATATTCTTTTTTTACTTAACTAATAGGCCTTCTACCCTAAATATATAGATTCTTTATAATTCTGATTTTTTTTATTAGTTACCTAAATCTAAGGAACTATATCTTCTAATGATTATATCCTTTACTCCTATATTATTATCGAAAGTAATAATATATCTATATATAAGGCTATTACTATATTTTAGTATAGAGATATTATTAACTTAGGTTTAGAATTAAATTAATCTAAATTAATATCTCTTAATCCGCCATAATATATAATATCCCTAAGAAACTTATATAAATATTAAGTAATTTATAAAGAACTCTAAAATAATAGCTAAATTATTAATAATTAAAATAAATATCTTAATAAGAAAATCCGTTTGCTTAAATATATTTGAAAGCTTAAAGAAAACTAAATTATATTAATTTTAATAAGAATTTAGCCCTATAATAAGGATAAATTAATTATAAATAATAATAAAAAGGATATTAAGATTAAAGATATCCTTTTCTTTTTAAAGAACTTTAATCTATAAAAATACTAAAATCAAATTCTTAACCTTAGATATTAATTTAAAGTTAACCTAAAATAGTATTTTACTAACTAAAAAAAGATATCTATAAATATAATAATAATAGAATATAATTATTATTTAAGATAATTATAATATATAAATTTAAAATTTAAAAAAAAATAATAAGATCTTGAAGATTTATAGATAGCTTTTAAAAACTAAATAATTATTATTTATTTAATTTAGTTATTCTATAAATTAATACAAGTATTTAACTTTAGTTAAGTATATTAAAGATTATAAAATAACTTAGACTAATGTTATATTCATTTAGATAATTTAAAATAATATTTTAAATAAAAAACTAAAAATAAATTAAATATTCTATTATTCTAAGCTTAATTTAACCCTTTACTATTATATAAATAAATTTTTTCTAAAAGGATAGTTACTAAAGATATATAATATAATAATTAATAAAATAAAATAATTTTAGAATTTACTCTAAATAGCTAAGAAATATTATTAATTTATTAATATTATCTAAGAATACTAATATTTATTAAGTTATTCTATATAATTTATATATATAGTTAAAAGAAATTTCCTCTAAAAGGTATAAAAATTATTAATCTTTAAAGACTTAGCTAAGCTCTTTGTACTTTTAGGAAAGCTATAGCTATTATAATTTAAATAATCTATATAAATGGACCTTAAATTAAAGTTAAAATATATTATATTTAGGATTAAGACCTTAATATTATAGATAATAAATTTAATTATATTATCTTCAATCATAGTGAAGATAAATTAAATATATATTTTAATTATTTTTAATTATTATAAAACTTAGGAAAAAAAGAATTAAAATAAATCCTATAATTACAACTGTAGACTAAGATAAGAATTATCTTATACTTTTATTTCCTAATTTATATATAGATTTAGATAGTTATATTAAAGTTAACTTAGCTATTAATTGAAAAAAAAAGTTATAATCCAAAATATATCTTAGCTATTACTTTAATTATCTAAGTAATTTTAAATTAAAATATTATTTTCAATAAAGTATAGAAAATATCTATTGTTATTATTAATTTAAGAAAATTACTCTGTAGTTTTATAAAATAATATATAATTATAGATAAAAATCTATATTTAGAAGATAGTCTTATTCTTTTATTAACAACCATAATCTAAGATCTTAAAATCTATTTATTATTAGACTAATAATAGTAATTTAAGATAAAAGAATTCTTTCTATTTAGCTTATAATGACTTATTAAAGCTTATTAAACCTAAGTCTACATATATACTATAATTTAGATATTAAAGTATATATAGTTTCTAAAAATAATAAAGAAATTAAAGAGTATATCTAAATTAATATTATTTAATAAACTATAAATATTTTATAATACTTTTATAGCTAATTAATTAAAGATCTTATCTATATAAAACTTAACTAACTATATTGTTAAGTTAAAGAAAGAGATGTTATCTTTTTTTTATAAATTAAGCTTATAAAATTAAGGAAATACCTTAATAAGAATCTTATGGATAAATATATTTAACCCTCTAAGAGCTCTATAGAGATATTAATTCTATTCGTACTAAAAAAGGATAGTAATTCATATCTTTATATAGATTATTAAAGATTAAAAAAGGTCTTAGTTAAGAATTATTATTTTTTATCTTTTATTTTAGAGATTCTTAATTATCTTTTAGACATAAAATACTTAGTAAAAGTAATATGAAGAATATATATTATTAAATTAGGATAAAAAAGAGTAAAGAACAAAAAATTGCCTTCTAAATA
Source organism: Penicillium maclennaniae (assembly GCF_028827695.1). Classification (NCBI taxonomy): domain Eukaryota; kingdom Fungi; phylum Ascomycota; class Eurotiomycetes; order Eurotiales; family Aspergillaceae; genus Penicillium; species Penicillium maclennaniae. Next base: position 3,016,245 of record NW_026623213.1, read on the forward strand.
TAATATAGCTATTATAAATATACAATAATATTATTTAGACATTAATATATTAATTATATTTTAAAATTATATATATATTATATTATATACCCTACTTAATATTCTTATCTTTTTATTAAATTATGAATTATATAAAATGTCTTTAATAAGTCCTTAAAAGGCTATAGGAAGCGTAGCTCTATATAAAAATATCTAAATATATATTCTTTTAGAGTTAAATAAAATTCATTAGCTTTATAATTCGTAGCTATAATATTACAATAAAGCTATAGTATATAACTATTATTATGTCCTAAGAAATATTGAAATACTCTATGATATCTAAATATTTCTAAGGTTCTATAACTTTTACCAATACTTTATTAAAGAATACTCCTTTATTATAATTTCCTTTATTAATCTCCTAGAAAAAAATTAGAATATAAGAGAATATGGACTTAAATAATACTCAAAAGATAGTATTTTAATAACTAAAGAATACTTTTTAGTAAGCCTTATTTCTAAGGTTTTTAAATCTAATAAAATATATCCAAGTTAAAACTAATATATCTAATCTTAAGATAGCTAACATAATATTATGAACTAATAATCAAAATTAATAGTATCTTATAGTATTTTAATTAAACAAATTTATTAATTTAAAATTTAAAATATCTTAGACTAAGAACTATTTATTATTATAAATTTATTTAAATAATAGTAATATTACTTAGAAAAAGCAAATACCCTATTATAAGGTCCTCTCTAATTATTTTAATCTATAAGGCTTTATTAAATAGCTAAAAATTATTAGATATTAAATATAATAAAAATTTTATTTTTAATATTCTTTAACTTTATAATTAAGTACTAAATAAATAAGATAAACTTTATTAATAGCCTATTATAATAGCTAAATAAAGATATAGCTCTAAAAATAGAGCTTCTAAACCTAATTTAAGAGCGAATCGTAGGTATTTTAGAGATTAAGCTAAGAGACCTCTTAGCCAGTAAATCCTAGTTAGAGTATATTAACCGAGTAAAATCTAAACTTTATATATAAATTCTTATGGATACCTAAGTAAATTAAGGCTAAGATAATATAGAAATAGCTAATTAGGCTATCTAAAAAAGTTAAATTATATTTAATAGTTACCCTAAAATATAATATAAAGTATTAGTATTAATAAGAATATTTATATATAGTATATAGGCGTTAATCTATGGATTTAGGTTAAGAGAATCTAAAATAATAATTTAAAGACTTAAAGCTAAAATATAGCTATTTTATAAGGAAAGCGATATATAAAAGAATAGTCTATTAACCTTAATAGATTATTATATTATAGGATATATCTTTATTAGCCTACTAAAAGGTATTATATCTAATGGAGACCCTATCTTTATTAATAAATATTGGAATATAGACTAATACTATATAGAAAGATCTATCCTTATATAAGACTAGATTATGTGGTAACTAGGCTTACCACCTAGTATATATACTGTTAGGATATAAGGGGAAAGCTACCACGAAGCACTTCGTGGCCCCTTAAGTCCGTGGGATCAACCTTAGTCCGGCTGGGTCAGTCGGTGCCAGACAAAGGTAGAAGGTCAAAGGTCGTAGGAGAGACTATAAGCAGATATAGCCTAAACGAAGGCAGAACCACAGTCCTGAGGATCAAAGGAAGAAGGTAGAGATGACTTTGGAAAGTGGAAAATGACTTGAGGAAAGTAGAACTGACTTAATTCTATCTGCTAGAAAAGAAGGACATATTTATAGGCTAGGATAGCCTAGAAATGACGTCTAGAATGACATACAAATACTAGGCAGCAACATAATAAAGGTGGCAAAGAAGGGAACCGAAGAAAAGCCAAAGGAATGATGTTAAGGATCGACGGTTTAAGCCACCCCGAAAGCTTCCCCGCAGTATCAGGCTATGCATACCCAAAGGTAGACCATTTTATTCCTAAGGGAAAGTGGTCCGCCTATCCTTAAGGGGACCGAGGGTCGAAGTCTGTTCACCGAGGTCCGAAGACCATGGTCGAAGTCCGCAGGCAAGATATGCCCGAAGGCACCCCCGAAGGAACGGACCATTCATGCCTGAAGGCGGATCATTTACCTCTGAAGGAAAAATGGTCCCGCCTATCGTTCGGGGGAGGGCCGCGGACCAGAATCAGAAGTGGTCAAAATATCATTTTGATAGAAGAAAAATCTGGTCACGTGATCAATGCAAGGTCTTATATGTTGAATATAAGGATAGATCTTTCTATGTAGCATTGGCCTATATTCCAATAAATATAGTATATAAATTGTAAAGAATCTACGTGTTTAGGGCAGAAGGCCTATCGGTTAGGTAAGGAAGAATGTCTGGGCTTAAGTCTGGTATTAAAAGAAGTAGGACTAATTCTTACTAAGTCTAAGTTATCTAGAAACCCTCTTATTTTAAGTACGAATTAGGTCCGAGACTTACTTATTATATTATAGGGTAAACCTTTACTATTAGTCCTTAGTATTCCTTTATAACTATCTCCCCTTTTAGAGATAATAGGCCCTAGAGGTAACTTATAAAAATTTTTTTTTTTTATATCGTTATCTAGATTATATAATCTTTTAGGATTATATAATAGATATAAGCCCTAAGTATTATTATACTTAAGGTAAGTTATATATAAGTTTTAAATAGTATTAGACCCCGCTTAATTTTATAATAGTTCTAGCTATAATATAGCGATAGTATTTTTATTTTAATTTAGCTAATAATAATATACATTAATATATATTCTTTTTAGTTATACAATAGTACTTATTTAGTATATTATTATTATTATTATTTTTTTATATATATTATTAATATTTGTATTTATTTATATCTTTATCTCTTTTTCTTTACTTTTTTTTATTTTTTTTTTAAATATCTTTTTACTTTTCTTTAATTTTTATATTTAGCTTTATTTTATTTATTTTAATTTATTCTTTAGATATAATTTATGATTAATTTGGCTTTCTTTTTATTTTTTCTCTTTATCGATGTTTTTATTATTATATTAGGTCTAAATTAATATATATTTTTTTATATCTCTTATATATTACTCTTTATAAGATATATCTCTAATCTTAAAGCTTATTTAATATATTTTTTATATTTATTACTCTCTCTAAGACTAAGATAGGCTAAGCGTGTTCTTAGTTATTTATATATATAATATACTAAATTCTATATTATATTATATTTATTTTTATATTAATTATTTTTACTTTTTAGTTTATTTATTTTTTTTATTTACTTATATTTTATCATTAATCTATTTAGGTTCCCCTTAATATATAAGATAACTTAATTAATATAATTAATTTAGTTAAACATATTATTAATATCGAAGACTTTATTACCGAAACTACCGCGAAAAAAGATAAATTAGAAATATTTATTATTAATAATTATATTTAGATAAATATTATTTATATTTATACTAAGAAGATAGTTTATATCTTTATTATTAATTTCTTATATTTAATATCTTATTATAATAATATTTATAACTTAGGCACCATATATATAACTAAGCCTATAAATTAGAAGCCTATTTTATATAAGTTTCGCTAACAATTCTATAAGTTAACTTCGCTATTTACTAAATATATTTAGTTATCTCTTAGTTCTGTTAATAATCTTAGTCCTAATATTAATAATATTTATTATTTTTTATAAGAGGCTTTAATAATATTACGCTTATTCCTTATAGATATTATATTTATTTCTTAATAGATTATAAAGCGGACTTTCCGCGGTAATATTTTAGCTACGCTTTGCCTTTAATTTATAAATAAAGATATTATTAATATAATGATTATTAATAATATTATAGCTTATGTTTTTTATTATATTTTAATCTTTTAATCTTATTCCCTTAATATATTAATATATCTTTATAGAGATTTTATACTTAAAATCTTAAATAATTATATTTATTCTTAATATTTTTTATAGTGACTAACTTTAGGTTAGGATCTTTTCTTAGATCTATAATAAACTCTTTTATCTTTTCTCTTTTTCTTATAGTCCTATATTATTTCTTAGGTTTTTTATATTCTCTTTTAATATTGATTAATTATATCTTATAGGCTATCTTTTTTACTTAACTAAGAAATATTATCTTATTATAGAAGATTTTCTTATTCTTAATCTTTTTAATCTTTTATTTATTATTATTCGCGAGTTTTAGTATTCAAAGTAAATTTGTATTTATATTAATATTAAGACTTAAGAAAGATTATAGGGAAAATATTATTAATTAAGAGTATTAGTTAGGTAAGCTTAGATAATAAGCTTATATTCTAATTATTATAAATATATAGAATAATTTAATAAAGTATAATAAAAGTTTTATTATAGGTATTTTTAGCTTTAAGTTTTAGGTAAAAAGAGCTATAAGATCTCCTTACTTAAATTTAATTAAGGTATCATATTTATTATAGTACTTCGCTATAATTTTAGTAGCTTTTTATTATATTTTCTTTAATTTTTTATAAAGATTATATAGCTTTTATATTTAATTTATTATAGCTAATATTTTCTCTCTAAATACTCTCTTCTTCGAGTATAGTTAAAAATTTAGAGAATATCTTATAAGGGCTTAGAAGGGGGAAATATCTATAGTAATATTTATAGTATTATTATATATAAATTCTACGATTTATAGTAGATTTATCTATATTCGTTATTTAATATCTATAAAATATTATAAATAATATTTAAGGGTTTAATTTATTCTTTTTATTTAGCTATCTATTTATAAGTAAAAAGCTATTGAAAATTATTATTTTATCCTTAAGTAAAAGTAGAGTTTTTACTAAAATTTATTAATAAAGATAAGGCCTCTATTAGATATAATATCTTTTAGTAGGCTAAACTAAAATTTAATCTTATAATATATTATAATAATAAGGGAACTAATATTAATTATTATTAAGATGAGAATAAATTAGTACTATTTCGTAAAGCGATAATAATAACTAAAATTATATTATAAGACTTATTATTATAAATTACTAAGGGCAGACTTATAATAAAGTCTATAGAGATTTCGGTAAATAATTATAAAGATTATAATAGGGATTCAAGGCTACTACATAACTTATATTAAGATATTATAGTTCCTTAATAAATAGAATATATCCTTATATATTCTATAATATCTAAATATATATTTATTTAGTAATATTTTTATTATAAAAGTTCTATTATCTTATATTTCCTAAAATATCTTATTAACGGATTATTATAATAGATTTTTAGTAATTTTTATCTTAAGTTACTCCCTATAAGGATATAAAGATATATTTTATAATATAATAAGCTATTAAGATTAATAGATTATCCTTTTATATATTACTTCCTCTATAAAATAGCTATCTTTTAACTTTAAGTCTCTAGATTATTATCTTAGATTCTCTTAACTTAGATTTATAGATTAGCGTTTATATATTTTATATAAGCGCTCTTATTAGTACTAATACTTTATAGTATACTTTAAGATAATTATTAAGCGTAACTTAACTCCTTCTAAATAGCTTAGTTAGTTATTTCTATATTATCTTAGCCTTAATTTATTTAGGTATTAGTAAGAATTTATATATAGAGTTTAGGGTCTTCTTAGTTATTATACTCTAAGATTTATTAGCTAAGAGATCTCTTAGCTTAATCTCTAAAATACTTATAATTTACTCTTAAATTAGGTTTAGAAGCTTTATTCTTAGAGTTATATTTTTATTTAGCTACTATAAGAGACTCTTAGCGGGATTTATTTTATTTATTTAGTACTTAATTACGAAATTAAAGGGGGTAAGAAATAAATATTATTATATTTAATATTTATTAATCTTTAGCTATTTTATAAAGTCTTAGAGATTTAAATAATTAGAAAGGACCTTAATAAGGTACTTATTTTTTAAGTAATATTACTATTATTTAAATAAATATATAATAATAAATAATTTTTAGTCTAAGATATTATAATTTAGTTTTACGCTAATAAATTTCCTTAATTAAAATATTATAAGGTATTACTAATCTTTATTATTAGGTTATAATATTATTTTAGCTATCCCTAAGTTATATTAATTTTAATATAAATATATTTTATTAAGTTTAAAAATTTAAAGAGTAAGGCTTACTAAAAGGTATCTTTTAGATATTAGAATATTATCTTTTTAGTATTATTTAAGTTTATATTCCTTTATTTCTTATTATTTTAATTTCCTTTTAGGAGGTTAGTAAGAGAGACTAATAAAGGAGTATCTCTTAATAAAGCGCTAATAAAAGTTATAGAATCTTAGGAATACTTAGATATTATAGAATATTTTAGGTATTTTATAAAATATAATAATAATAATATATTATATATTTATTAAAATACCTAAGTTACTAATTATAAAGCCTAAGAATTCTATTTAATTTTAATAAAATATAAATTTAGATATTTTTTTTATAAAGTTATACTTCTCTTAGCCTTTTAAGAATTTATTAAAGATATTTTATATATAATTCTTAGTTAGATAAGAAGATAAAAATATTATTTAAATAAATAATATAAATTATATTAGGTAAGCTTTATAATATAATATAGATATAATTTTAGAATATAGCTAATATATTAGTATATCTAAATAATATTATTATATATTTATAATAGCTATATTATATTTAGAAGGCTATCTTTTACTCTTTACTCTCTTTTATCTAGATTTAATGATAAGTATTCTATATATTAATTTTACTAAAGTATTTATTAGAATATAGACTAATACTATATAAAAAGATCTATCCTTATATTTAATATATAAGACCTAAAATATCGATTATATAACCTAACCTTTTTATATTAAAATAATATTTTAATTACTTTTAATTCTGGCCTATAACCCCCTAAATAATAGATAGGACTATTTTTTTTTAGGGATAAATAGTCTGCCTTTAGATATAAATAGTCTATTCGTTTAGGGGTACCTTTAGGTATATTTTGCCCGCGGACTTTAACTATAGTCTTCGGACCTTAGTAAATAGACTTTAGCTCTTAGTCCCTTAAGGATAGGCGGATCTTTTTCCCTTAGGGGCAAAATAGTCTACCTTTATATATATATAGCCTAATTATATAGGGGTGCCTTTAGGGTAGCTTAGACTATCGATCTTTAATATTATTTTTTTCGCTTCTCTTCGGTTCCCTTCTTTATTACCTTTATTATATTATTATTTAGTATTTATATATTATTTATATATTATTCTAGATATTATTTCTAGGTTATGCTGGCCTATAAATATATCCTTCTTTCTTAGTAAATAGAATTAAGTTATTTTTTACTTTCTAAAGTTATCTCTATCCTTCTTTCTTTGATCCTTAGGATTATAGTTCTGCCTTTATTTAGGCTATATCTGCTTATAGTCTATCCTACGACCTTTAACCTTCTTCTTTTGTCCGGCACTGACTGACCTAGCCGGACTAAGGTTGATCCCACGGACTTAAGGGGCCACGAAGTGCTTCGTGGTAGCTTTCCCCTTATATCCTAACACTACCTAAATATTTAATTAGAATACCTAAAAACAGAAGCTTCTAAATCTAATTACTATATTATATTTACCCTTCCTTTTCCTTAAGTATTAAGAGTTCTATAATCTTATCCTATATATATAACTAGCTCTAATAACACTAATTATTCCTTCTTAGAAGATAATATATATAAAGCTTCGTTAATTTATTATTAAAAATTAAATAACTATTCTCTAAAGCTTGTCGCTAAGTATAAAGCTATCTTTAGCACTAAATTATTAGATATTATTATTTTAATAAGTATTTATAGTAATTATAGCTTACTTCCTAGATTAGAACTAAGTATATCGCGAAGTTCTTCTTAGCTTTAAACCTCTATCTAATATATATCTAGGCACTAACCTTAGTAAGATTATTATATAGATTCTCTAATAGTATAAAATTATTAACTACGTCCTTTACTACTATTAATATATTCAATAATATTATACTTATAGCTATAGTAAATAATATAATCTAGGCTCTTTAGCTTAATATAGATTTAATAGTTATTTAAGTACCTTATATTATATATATTATTTAAATTAGTCTAATAAATTTACTTAGAAAGATAAAGGTAACTCCTAAGAATAATATCGCGAAATTAAAGCAAAAAGAGGATCGCGTATAAACACTCTGCGCTCGATAGCAAAAGCGAGAGATCGCTAATACGCTAAATAAGATTAGTTTCTTAATTATTATTATATAATAATTAATCTTTAAGCTTATTATCTATATATAAATTTCTAGGTTCGCTATCTTATTATTTATATTAATATAAGCCTATAACGTCGCGAAGCCTTCTATAATTTTTAGCCTAATAAGCTAAAGCTTATACCTATCTAATATATATAAACTTAATAGAACTTAATATATCTTATACTTTATTAGGCTAAGAGACTCTAAGCTACTTTTAATATCTTTTACTTATAATATAACTAACCTTATTTTATATTTAGTGTAGAAGAGTAGCGATAAATTAACTACCTCCTATTTATCTAATAGCCCTTCTATAAATATATAACTATTATCTATATAACTAAAGACTTAAGTATTCACTTAGTCTTTAATTTCTATAATAAGCTTTTTTTTTTAATTATCTTAAAAAGGCTATCTATTAACTTTAGCGAAAGAAGGTTATATAGAAATAGCTTATACTTTCCTCGCTTAAGGCTATATAAGAGAAGCTATTAAAATATTATAGTATAATAGATAATATAAAAGGTAACCTTTATATTATTAGTATAATCTTAGCGCCTATAAATCAGCTATAGTTCTGTTTAATTAAGGACTAAGAGTTAGATAACCTAGAAAAGGACTAAAAAAGAATTTATCGCGAGAGCCTTAAGTCGTTCTTTAAGTCATACGATAAGCGTCTTCTATAAGATAGGCTATAATTAGATAGCTAGTTATCGATAATAATATTAATAGATCTAGATTTAATATTTAAAGACTTATAATAATTATTACCTCTATAATGCGATAAGCTTATAATTTTTCTTACTAAATTATACTAAACCCTCTTTTTAGTAACTATATAAGGCTCCCTTTAGATATTTTAGAAAGAGTATAAATATAAGTTTCTTATACTTATAAGCCTTATGTAAGATATAATTTTAATTTTAGTAACTAAAGTAAGGGTAAAACGCCTCTTTAACTCTGCCTAGAATATCTATTATTATTAATATAGCTTATTAAAGCTAAATATAATTTATAATATTATATTTTAGATATATATTATAAGATTTAACCTTTATAAGCAGAAGTGGCTAATATATCCTATAAGAATATCTCTTATATTAAGAGATCGTAGCGATAACTAAGGCTAATAAAACCTAGGATTAATCCTTTAATCTAATTAATAATACTAAGGAGAATAATATATAGGCTTAGGATAAGGAGTCCTTTCTATAGTCTTATATAATAATAGCTAATCTTAAAGGGATAGAGATTATAGATTATAATAGGGATAATAATAATAATACTAACCTTTATCTAATACCTAATAATATATATTTAGTAAGAAGCGTAAGCGCTTAAAACTACTTAATAGCTATATACTTAGGTCTTAATAATTTATTATTTATTCTATATACTAATCTAATTATACGATATTTTTCTCTAACTTTATAAAGACTAATACTATAGTAAAAGAAGCCTATTATTAATAGCTATTAGAATTTACTTATATTATAGCTCCTAATCCCTAATACCCTTTTCTAATAGCTATTAGAAAAGGTAACGCCCTAGCAAAATACCTATAAATAATAATAGCTATTAGAATCTACTTATATTATAGCTCTGAGCCCTTAATACCCTTTTCTGATAGCTATTAGAAAAGGTAACGCCCTAGTAAAATAGCCCTAAATAAAAATAGCTATTAGAAAATTAGAACTACTCGGTATTAAAAATTACTAATAAATATATAGAAAAAACCCCGGAATCTATATAACTTATACATAAATGAGTAAGTTACGTTTTCTACCTATTTATACTGTTTGTGGACCCTAAGGGTGACCCTCGGAGGGTCGGATATATAGGTGCCGACCCTTAGGGTCTAGAAATCGGACCCTCTACCCACTAAGAGAAGGTGCGGGTAAAGGGTCCGGAGGGTCACCCGCGGGTGAGTGCTAGGTCTATTTAGAGTAGGTTCTAAAAATATCTTACTTTACTATTATATTATATATTTTTAATAATTATCCCTTAGGGAGATATTTACTTATATAAATAGTAAAGGGCTTAATTAAGCTTAGAGTAATAAAATATTATATTCTTCTTTTCGCTTTTCTATTTAATAAATCTAGAACTAATCTAAATTATCTTATAGTGTCTAGCGTACTTAGCTAAGGCTTACTTATATTAGCCTATAAGATAGCTAAATTAAATAAAAGGGTAGTTATTTAGTCCTTAAAAGCTACCTACGATCCCTTAAGATCTTATTACTCTTTAAAAAGTTTTATATTTATATATTATAGTTATCTATAATAATAATTATATTCTATTATTATTATATCCTTTTTTCCTTTTTTTAGTTAGTAAAATACTATTTTAGGTTAGCTTTAAATTAATATTTAAGATTAAGAATCTATTTTTAGTATTTCTATAAATTAAAATCCTTAGAAAAAAAAGGGATATCTTTAATTTTAATACCCTTTTTATTATTACTTATAGTTAATTTATTTTTATTATATAACTAAGTCTCTATTAAAATAAGTATAGTTTAGTCCCCTTTAAGCTCCTAAATATATTTAAAGAGGCGGATCTTCTTATAAAGATACTTAATTTAGTCTTAATAGTAAAATTAGTTATTATTTCGGAGTTCCTTATAAGTCGCTTAATATTCGCGTAGGTCTCCTAGGAGTAATTCATATTATAGTGAATTAAGGAAAATCGATTTAGATTTATTTAGTTTTGGGGTTAAGCTAATAATATCTCTATATATAAATATAATAATAGCCTTATATAATATAAATATATTATTATTTTTAATAATAACGCGGGAGCGGAGGATATAGTTATTAATAAATATAATTCCTTAGGTAACTAATAAAAGAAGAATTAGAATTATAAAGAATCTATATATTTAAGGTAAAAGGCTTATTAATTAGGTAAGGAAGAATATCTAGGCTTAAGTCCAATATTAAAAGAAATAAGACTAATTCTTACTAAGTCTAAGTTATCTGGAAACCCTCTTATTTTAAGTACGAATCGGGTCCGAGACTTACTTATCACACTGTGGGGTAAACCTTTACCGCTAGTCCTTAGTATTCCTTTACATAATAATATTTTAGTATAGCTTCTTTACTCAAAATATAATCTTAATTTTTAATTTTTCTTATATTATAGCTTAAATAAATTAGTTAATTTAGTTAATACTATTTATTAAAAATAATATATCTTTATTAAAAAGAACTTAACTAAAGCAAGATAAATCTATATTTATATTTATTATTACGAACTTTAGGTCTTCAATATTAGCTTTATTAGCCTTATTAATTGAATTTATTAGCTTTTTTTTGTATTATTTTTATATTAAAAAGAGTTATAATAGAGTTAAATTAACGAATAAAAGCTTATAATAGAATAAAGACTAATAACTAAAATATATAATTCTAATAATCTTTATAGACTAAATATCAATAATATATTATAGCTTAATAATTATATTAATATAATTTTTATTATATATATTAAGAAAGGTATAAATATATTATAATTATATTATTAAATCGCTTTCTTTTATTTTAGTAGCTTAGGAAGTTACTAAAAGTAGGATTAAATAAAACTCTTAATAAGATAAATAACTTACTAGGCACTAAAAAGTATCTAGGGCATTAGTTAACGATTTCGCGTTTTTATACTGGTTTTTTCCTTATTTTTATACTTAAGCTAAATTACTATTATTGAAGCTTTAATAAATAAGCGAGGTATTAAGATATTTTAGTTTTTTAGAGGGAGTATAAATTTCTCTATAGCTTATATTAATAGACTATATTTATTAGTATTAGCGATATAAGAAGTTTAGGTTTATTATAAATATAGAAGGTAATTTAGAGATATAAATAGGAATTAATACTATAAGAGTAATTAAAAGCGAGAGAAGATATTAGAAATTAGTATATTTTTATATAATAATAATATAGATATCTCGACTACTCTATATAGATTTACCGATAAATTAGCCTTAAGGCTAATAGATCCGAGAACAAATAATTAATTAATTAACCTAAGAGTCAAAATAATATTTATAGAATTATAAACGCGATTATAGAAAAGCCTTTTCTATAGTAAAAAAACTTAACCTATCAGATTATATCATATTAAAAGTAATATATAAGGGGTTTACCTTAAAAGTATTATAAATAAATTATAACTTTTAATAAATAGTGTCCTATTCTGTATTAATTTTAGAAGATAATTAAGCTACGAATTTATTAAAAGATATATAACTTATAAATATAAGTTAAACCTATTTAATACTATATAAAGAGTAATAAGTTCTTAATAAAAGTCTTAAATCAAAATAATATAAGCTTATATTACTTTATAACTATAATATCTTATAGTATTTAATTTATAATTATTAATATAGAAAAAGTTACTAAATATATTTAGATAATACTAAGACTGTAAACTTAAAGTATATAGGCTATTAAATAACTTTATATCCCTAATATTACTATAAAAATAACAGTTAAGTTATAGATTTAAAGACCCTTACTAAATATTATAAATTAAACTATTTATAGTAAACTAAAATAATAAAGTACTATTATTAAATATTTATTAAATAATAATCTATAAAAGCCTATTATAACTTAGCTTAATATTCTATAATATAGTCGGTAAGCGAGCTGCGTATATAAGCGAGCTACGTATGTAAGCGAGCTACGTATGTAAGCGAGCTACGTATGTAAGCGAGCTACGTATGTAAGCGAGCTACGTACCCTAAAATACCATAGTAAAGGCGATAAATTATAATATCGAATCTCAATAACGATAGGCTATTATAAGATAATACCAAAGAAATTAGACTTTATATAGCTTATCGAGTCTATTAGTAAGATATAAAGACCTAGTAAGACTTCGTGGTCAAGATATATATATTTAAGCCTTAAATCGCAAAAATACAAGGTATTTTTTGGTAATACGATAAATTGAGTCTTTAATTTACTTTAAGCTTATATAAAGTATTCCTAATAATTAGATATAGTCTTATACAAAGTTTGAAGGGAAGATAATATTTCGGTGTTAAAATATAAGTGTTTAAAATATCTTATTTATTATAGTATTTTAGGGTGCGCAGCTCGCTTATATACGTAGCTCGCTTACCGACTACGTTATAGAAAGACTATTAGCTAATAGTCTTAGCAAACTATAATAAATATAACTTATTTAAGAGAACTCAGTTAATTTAAATTAAATAATTAAATATATTATCGATTAGCTATAAAATCTATAGAGAAAATAGAGATAGACTAAGAGTTATTAAAGCCCTCTCTTATTAATATAAATAAATATATAGATAATAAATTTTATAAATATTCAAAAATATAATAAGATTAAAGAATAATTATATATAAGAAAAGCTTAGTTTAATTATAAATTCTACTTAAATTAAAAGTGAGTTATTAGATTATAGTTAAATTTATATACTAAATAATCTATCCTTATATTCAGAGAGTAAAGAATTAATATAAGAATCTATAAAAGAGATATCGTTAAGAGAAATAATAAGGAAGCTATTATATAGCAATTTTGCTAATATAATATAATAAATCTTATCTAGAAAAAAATATCTAAGAATATATAGCTTATTAAAAGAGCTAACTAGGGTAGCATAGCTATATAAGGTTTTATAATTAATATAAATATTATCCTAGCTACTATAATAGGTAAATTTAGACTTTACTTTTAGTATATCTCTCTTAAAGTAGAAGAAGGGGGTATATAAAATAACTCTAGTAATTAATCTATATATATTAGGACCTCTATTAGACTAATACTAGTCTTAGCCTTAGGTATTATTATATACCTTAGGAACTATAGCAAAAGGGCATTGGTACTACTTTTATAGAGGCAGTCTATATATTTAAATTACCTACTACCTAAGTTAGACCTAGAAGGGCTATATTTTAGTTTCTATCCTATAATAAAGTCTGGACTATATTATATATATATATATATATATATAAATATTAGGCCTCGAGACACTAAGGCCTAAAAGGCTTAAGTGAGGTAAATAGGTCAGTCGTATAAGCAGAATATACGTACTTAATATAGTATAGGAGCGTGATTGCTAAGGGGCTATTATAGTAGCCTTTTTTGGTTTATATTCTAAGTGCTAAGCTCTTATAATAGTTATAAGAGTAAAGGCTTCTGACTCGCTTATTTAACTAAACCTAGAGACTCCTATATAGTCTTATATTAATATAATAAAAAGATTAATAACTATTTTTAATAAACTTAACTTACCTTAAATAAGTATAATCTAATAAACTAATATATTTATTCTATATCTACTAATAATCTTAAGTGTTTATTGAACTACCTACCTATTTAAATAACTCTTAATATCTATATACTAATATTTATATTATAATTATAATCAAAAAAAGTTATAGATAAATATACCCTTAAAAGATATATAAAAGTAAGGTATCAGATATTATATAGATTTTTAAGGTATATTTAAGGCCTTTATACTATAAATTAAGTATTTACTTTTTATATTAGGATTTTATATACTCTATATAGAATAGGCGAAGTCTATATTATAATTATAGGAAGCTCGCTATAATCTAAGACCTAAATAACTAAGAAGCTTATAAGAGATAATATAATCTCGAATATAAACTTATTAAGAGGAACCTATCTCTAAGCTACTATATAAGATATAATAAGTAATTAAAAAAGGCCTTAAAGAGATATAATATATTATAAAAAAGGCCTATAATTAATCTATATTACCTAAGGTATAGGTTATTACTAAGATATCTAGAATAAGATAAAGTTATAAAGACAAAGTATAATACGCTAAGGGTTTTTATTATTATCTTTCTTTAATAATATATAGTAATATAAATAATATTATAGATTTTTAATATCCCTAAACAGATACTAATTATATCTTTTTAAAGGTATAAATATACCTTCTCCGCTAACTAAGTCTACTCTAAGTACGAATATTATAGTATTAGTAGAAATATTATATTATTTACTTTAAAGAGTAAGGCTTCTTAGGTAGAGATTAAAATTATAAGAAATAAATTAAAGGCTATATTACTAAAAGTATATATCTTTCTTTTATAGAAATACTTTAATAAAGTATAATATTATTAGTTATTTTATACTTAAGGAAAGGAGTAAAATATTAATATAGATAGAGAGGAATAGAATATTAATATAAGTAAGATAAGTAAATTATTATCTTTAATTTACTCTAATTAAGTCTTAAGGAAATATTAATTAATATATTAATTAAATATTATAAATTTAGTAAATTAGTTATTATCAAAACGAAGACCACTCGACCAAAAATACTAATAACACTTTTTAGTACTAAGATAATCGTTATTTTATTCCGACAGCTACTAATATAATATATATATATATAGATATACTTATATAGTAATTTAGATATAAAATATATAATTACTATATAAGTTAATAAATAAATAATATTTAAGTCTAATTATATTAAATTTAGATTATTAATAATTATTAGACTATAAAGGTAAAGCTACTATAAAGTAGATCGTAGCCCCTAAAGTCTATAGATTAAACTTAATCTAACTAAATTAGTTATAGTTAGATAAAGGTATAAAATTAGATAATTATAGGATAGAGTATAAGCGGATATAGCCTAATCGAACATAAAGATACTATATATAATATCTATATAATATATAAATTATAAAATAAGGTAGAGATATAATATAGAGATAAAAAGAATAAAAATAAAATAAAGGGATTAAGAATTAATAGTCTAAGCTATCTATTAAGCCCCCCCCCTATTACCTCTTAGGATAAAGAGGGTAGAGGGTAAGGGGGGGGAGGGGGGGGGGGGGGGGGAGGCGCTTAGAGGGTTATATAATCTATTATATATTTTACTTATATAACTAAAAACTTCTTAGTCCTTAGGTAGTAAGATATATAGAATATTATTAATTAGGGTCTAGGGTTTCGTAGCCTTTATATAATTTAGTTATATATTAAATATAAGAATAGATCTTTCTACATAGTATTAGTCTAAATTATAATAATAATTAATATTTTATTTTAGTAATCCTTAACCTAGATATCTTAGTAAAATAAGAATAAAGGTTTAGCTTAAGCTAAAGGGAAAGATATCTTAGTTTATTATTTTTTAGTCTAGGTATCTTCTTTACCTAACTAATAGGCCCGGCCTTTAATATAGGGATTCTTTATAATTCTAATTTATCTTAAAGTAATTAGCGAGAAAAAATATCTACTAATAACTATATTCTATACCCCTATATAATTATTAAAGATAATAATTTATCTATATTATATAAGGCTATCACTATATTTTAGTATAGAGATTCTATTAATTCTATTATAGGACTATATTAATCTAAATCTATCCCTTCTAACCTAATATATTCTAATATAATCCTAAGGAGTTTATAGAGTAACTTAGTAACCTTAAGAGGAGCTCTGTAAAAAAACTGCTAAATTCTTAAAGACTAAATAAAGTACTCTAGTTAGCGAATCCGGCTCTATAAAGAATTTACTTATTTAGGGTAGAAGCCTATCGGTTAGGTAAGGAAGGATATCTGGACTAAAGTAGGGTATAGTAAGAAGTAAGACTAATTCTTACTAAGTCTAAGTTATCTGGAAACCCTCTCGAATTAAGTACGAACTAGGTCTGAGACTCGCTTATTATATTACGGGGTAAACCTTTATCGCTAGTCCTTAGTATTCCTTTATAATTATCTCCCCCTTTAGAGATGATAGGCCCCGAGCCTCAGAGGTAATTACTAAAAAAATTTTTTTTTTTATATGATTATCTTAATTATATAATCTTTTAGGGTTCGGGATTATATAATAGGTATAAGCCCTAAGTATTATTATACTTAGGTAAGTTATATAGAAGTTATAAATAGTATTAGGCTCTCCTTAGTTTCGCGATAGTCTTAGCCGCGATATAATAATAGTATTTTTATATTAATTTAGCCAATAATAATAAATATTAATATATATCCTTCTTAATTATACATTAATACTTTTTTAGTATATTATTATTATTATTTTCTTATATATATTATTAATATTTTTACTTACTTATATTCTTATTTCTTTTCCTTTACTTTTTTTTCTTTACTTTCCTTTTCTTAATATTTTCTTATTTTTTACTAATTCTTATATTTAGCTTTATTTTAACTTATTTTTATTTATTTCTTAGCAATAACTTAATATTAATTTAGCTTCCTTTTTATTTTATTTATTTATCTCTATTTTTATTATTATTCTAGTCGCGAATTAATATATTTTTCTTTATATCTCTTAGTTATTACCCTTTATAGAATATATCTTTAATTTTAGAGCTTACTTAATATATTTCCTATATTTATTATTCTCTCTAGGACTAAGATAGGCTAAGTACCTTCTTAATTATCTATATATATAATATACTAAATTCTATTTTATATTAGGCTTATTTCTATATTAATTATTCTTATTCTTTAGTTTATTTTATTTTTTTATTTACTCTTATTTTATTGTTAACTTATTTAGGTTTCCTTTAGTATATAAGATAACTTAATTAATATAGTTAATTTCGTTAAGTATATTATTAATATCTAAGATTCTATTACTAAAATTATCGCAGAGAAAGATAAATCGAAAATACTTATTATTAATAATAATATTTAGTTAGATATTATTTATATCTATATTAAGAAGGTAATTTATATCTTTATTACTAACTTCTTATATTTAATATCTTATTATTATAGTATTTATAACTTAGGTATTATATATATTACTAAGCCTATAAGTTAAAGGCCTATTTTATATAAATTTCGCTAATAATTCTATAGGTTAACTTTATTATTTACTAAATATATTTAGTTAATTATCTCTTTATTCTTATTCATAATCTTAGCCCTAATATTAATAATATTTATTATCTTTTATAAAAGGCTTTATTAGTATTACGCTTATCCTTTATAGATATTATATTTATTTTATAGTAAGTTACGAAGCGGACTTTCTATAATAATATTTTAGCTACGCTTTACCTTTAATTTATAAATAATAATATCATTAATAAGATAGTTAGTAATAATTTTATAGCCTATTTCTTTATTATATTTTAACCTTTTAGTCTTAATCCCTTAATATATTAATATATCTTTATAAAGGTTTTATAATTAAAATCTTAAATATTTATATTTATTCTTAATGTTTTTAAAATAGCTAACTTTAGGTTAGGATCTTTTTTTAAATATTTAATAAACTCTTTTATCTATTCTTTTTTTTTTAGTCCTATATTATTTTTTAGGTATTTTTTATATCCCTTTCTAATATCTACTAATTATATTTTATAGGCTATCTTTTTTACTTAACTAAGAAATATATCTTATTATAGAAGATTTTCTTATTCTTAACCTCTTTAATCTCCTATTTATTATTATTCGCGAGCTCTAATCTTAGAATTAAGTTTATATTTAATTCGCGTTAGTATTAAGGCTTAAAAAAAGTTATAGAGATAATATTATATAACTAAGAGTATTAGTTAAGTAAGCTTAGATAATAGGCTTATATTCTAATTATTACAAGTACGCGAAATAATTTAATAAAGCGTAATAAAAGTTTTTTTATAAGTATTTTTAGCTTTAAGTTTTAGGTTAAGAGAGCTATAAGATCTTCTCGCTTAAACTTAATTAGAGTATAATATTTATTATAATACTTTATTATAGTTTTAGTAGCTTTTCGCTATATTTTCTTTATTTTTTCGCGGAGATTATATAGCTTTTATATTTAATTTGTTAGCTAGTACTTTCTCCCTAAATACTCTCTTCTTTAAGTATAGTTAAAAATTTAGAGAATATCTTATAAGGGCTTAGAAGGGGGAAATATCTATAATAATATTAATAGTATTATCATATATAAATTCTACGATTTATAGTAGATTTGTCTATATTTATTATTTAATATCTTTAAAATACTATAAATAATATTTAAGGATTTAATTTATTCTTTCTATTTAGCTATTTATTTATAAGTAAAAAGTTATTAGAAATCGGAATTTTATACTTAAGTAAAAATAAAGTTTTAACTAAAATTTATTAATAAAGATAGGACCTCTATTAGATATAATACCTTTTAGTAGGTTAAATCAGAGTTTAATCTTATAATATATAATAATAGTAAAGGAACCAATATTAATTATTATTAAGATAAGGATAAATCTATATTATTTTATAAATTAATAGATAATAACTAAGATTATATTATAGGGCTTATTATTATAAACTACTAAAGGTAGACTTATAATAAAGTTTATAAAGATTTTAATAAATAGTTATAAGGGTTATAGTAAGGATTTAAGGCTACTATATAACTTAGATTAAATATTATAATTCCTTAATAAATAGAGTATATCCTTATATATTTTATAATATCTAAATATATATTTATTTAATATATTATAAGAGTTCTATTATCTTATATTTCCTAAAGTATCTTATTAAAGAATTATTATAATAGATTTTTAGTAATTTTTATCTTCAGTTACTCCTTATAGAAATATAGATATATTCTATAATATAATAGGCTATTAAGATTAATAGATTATCCTTTTATATATCGCTTCCCTTACGAAATAGCTATCTTTTAACTTTAGTCTCTAGATTATTATCTTATATTCTCTTAACTTAGATTTATAAATTAGCGTTTATATATTTTATATAAGCGCTCTTATTAGTACTAATACTTTATAGTATACTTTAAGATAATTATTAAGCGTAACTTAACTCCTTCTAAATAGCTTAGTTAGTTATTTCTATATTATCTTAGCCTTAATTTATTTAGATATTAGTAAGAATTTATATATAGAGTTTAGGGTCTTCTTAGTTATTATACTCTAAGATTTATTAGCTAAGAGATCTCTTAGCTTAATCTCTAAAATACTTATAGTTTACTCTTAAATTAGGTTTAGAAGCTTTATTCTTAGAGTTATATTTTTATTTAGCTATTATAAGAGACTCTTAGCGGGATTTATTTTATTTATTTAGTATTTAATTACGAAATTAAAGGCGGTAAAAAATAAATATTATTATACTTAATATTTATTAATCTTTAGCTATTTTATAAAGTCTTAGAAATTTAAATAATTAGAAAGGACCTAAATAAGGTACTTATTTTTTAAAGTAATATTACTATTATTTAAATAAATATATAATAATAAATAATTTTTAGTCTAAGATATTATAATTTAGTTTTACGCTAATAAATTTTCTTAATTAAAATATTATAAGGTATTACTAATCTTTATTATTAGGTTATAATATTATTCTAGCTATCCCTAAGTTATATTAATTTTAATATAAATATATTTTATTAAGTTTAAAAATCTAAAGAGTAAGGCTTATTAAAAGGTATTTTTTAGATATTAGAATATTATCTTTTTAGTATTATTTAAGTTTATATTTCTTTATTTCTTATTATTTTAACTTCCTTTTAGGAGGTTAGTAAGAGAGACTATAATAAAAGAGTATCTCTTAATAAAGCGCTAATAGAAGTTATAGAATCTTAGGAATACTTAGATATTATAGAATATTTTAGGTATTTTATAAAATATAATAATAATAATATATTAAATATCTATTAAAATACCTAAGTTACTAATTATAAAGCCTAAAAATTCTATTTAATTTTAATAAAATATATATTTAGATATTTTTTTATAAAGTTATACTTCCCTTAGCCTTTTAAGAATTTATTAAAGATATTTTATATATAATTCTTAGTTAGATAAGAAGATAAAAATATTATTTAAATAAATAATATAAATTATATTAGGTAAGCTATATAATATAATATAGATATAATTTTAGAATATAGCTATTGGAATATAGACCAATGCTACATAGAAAGATCTATCCTTATATTCAACATATAAGATCAGCATTGCATTAATCACGTGACCAGATTTTTTCTTCTATCAAAATGATATTTTGACCACTTCTGATTCTGGTCCGCGGCCCTCTCCCGAATGATAGGCAGGACCATTTTCCTTCAGAGGTAAATGGTCCGCCTTCAGGCATGAATGGTCCGTTCCTTCGGAGGTGCCTTCGGGCATATCTTGCCTGCGGACTTCGACTATGGTCTTCGAACCTCGGTGAACAGACTTCGACCCTCAGTCCCCTCAAGGATAGGCGGACCACTTTCCCTTAGGGATAAAATGGTCCACCTTTGGGTATGCATAACCAGATACTGCGGGGAAGCTTTCGGGGTGGCTGAAACCGTCGATTCTTGACATCATTCTTTTGGCTTTTCTTCGGTTCCCTTCTTTGCCACCTTTATTATGTTGCTGTCTAGTATTTGTATGTTATTCTAGACGTCATTTCTAGGCTACTTTAGCCTATAAATATGTCCTTCTTTTCTAGCAGAAAGAATCAAGTCATTTTCCACTTTCCAAAGTCAGTTCTACTTTCTTCCTTTGATCCTCAGGACTGTGGTTCTGCCTTCGTTTAGGCTATATCTGCTTATAGTCTATCCTACGACCTTTGACCTTCTTCCTTTGTCTGGCACCGACTGACCTGGCCGGACTAAGGTTGATCCCACGGACTTAAGGGGCCACGATCTGCTTCGTGGTAGCTTTCCCCTTATATCCCAACATATTTTAATTATTATAAATATATAAAATAGTCCGATAAAGCGTAATAAGAGTTTTTTTATAAGTATTTTTAGCTTTAAGTTTTAGGTCAAAAGAGCTATAAGATCTTCTCGCTTAAATTTGATTAAGATATAATATTTATTATAGTACTTTATTATAGTTTTAGTAGCTTTTTATTATATATTTTTATTTCTTTGCGAAGATTATATAGCTTTTTATTGGAATATAGACTAATACTACATAGAAAGATCTATCCTTATATTTAATATATAAGACCAGATTGCATTGATCACGTGACTAGATTCTTCTTCTATCAAAATGATATTTTGACCACTTCTGATTCTGGTCCGCGGCCCTCCCCCGAACGATAGGTGGGACCATTTTCCTTTAGGGGTAAAATGGTCTAACTTTAGGCATACACAGCCTGATCCTGCGGGGGTGCTTTTGGGGTGGCTTAGACCGTCGATCCTTGACATCATTCTTTTCGCTTCTCTTCGGTTCCCTTCTTTGTCACCTTCATTATGTTGCTGCCTAGTGTTTATACGTCATTTGTATGTTATTCTAGACGTCATTTCTAGGCTATCCTAGCCTATAAATACGTCCTTCTTTTCTAGCAGATAGAATTAAGTCAGTTCTACTTTCCTCAAGTCATTTTCCACTTTCCAAAGTCATCTCTACCTTCTTCCTTTGATCCTCAGGACTGTGGTTCTGCCTTCGTTTAGGCTATATCTGCTTATAGTCTATCCTACGACCTTTGACCTTCTTCCTTTGTCTGGCACCGACTGACCTAGCCGGACTAAGGTTGATCCCACGGACTTAAGGGGCCACGATCTGCTTCGTGGTTGCTTTACCCTTATATCCCAACACTTTTATATTTAATTTATTATAGTTAGGACTTTCTTTTTAAATACTTTATTCTTAGAGTATAATTAGAAATTTAGGGAATATCTTATAAGAGCTTAAAAGGGAAAAATATTAATGATAGCGTTTATAATATTATTATATATAAATTCTATAATTTATAGTAGATTCGCTTATATTTAATATTTAATATTTATAAAATATTATAAATAATATTTAAGGGTTTAATTTATTTTTCTTATTTAGCTATCTATTTATAAGAAAAAGCTATTAAAAATTAGAGTTTTATTCTTAAGTAAAAGTAGAGTTTTAACTAAAATTTATTTATTGATAAAGATAAGGCCTTTATTAGATATAATATCTTTTAATAGGCTTAACTAGAATCTAATCTTATAATATATTATAATAATGAGGGAACTAATATTAATTACTATTAAGATAAGGATAAATTAGTACTATTTTATAAAGCGATAAATAATCACTAAGATTATATTATAAGACTTATTATTATAAGTTATTAAGAGTAAACCTATAATAAAGTCTATAAAGATTTTAATAAATAATTATAAGAGTTATAGTGAGGATTTAAGGCTACTATATAACTTATATTAAAATATTATAATTCCTTAATAAATAAAGTATATTCTTATATATTTTATAATATTTAGATATATGTTTATTTAGTAATATTTTTATTATAGAAATTTTATTATTTTATATTTCCTAGAATATCGATTATTAAGGGATTATCATAATAAATTTCTAATAATTTTTATCTTAAGTTACTCTTTATAAAAATATAAAGATATATTTTATAATATAATAAGCTATTAAGATTAATAAACTATTCTTTTATATGTCGCTTCCCTTACGAGATAGCTATCTTTTAACTTTAAGTCTCTAAATTATTATTTTAGATTCTCTTAACCTAAATTTATATATTAACGCTTATATACTTTATATAAGCGCTCTTATTAATATTCATACTCAATATTATATTTTAGGGTAATTATTAAATATAACTTAATTTCTCTTAGATAGCTTAGTTAACTATTTTTATATTATCTTAGCCTTAATTTATTTAAATATTAATAAGGATTTATATATAGAGTTTAGGTTCTTCTTAGTCATTATACTTTTACTAAAATTTATTAACTAAAAGGTCTCTTAATTTAATCGCTAAAATACTTATAATTTACTCTTAAATTAGGTTTAAAAGCTTTACTTTTAAAGCTATATCTTTATTTAGCTATTATAAAAGGTTATTAATAGGATTTATTTTATTTATTTAATATTTAATTATAAAATTAAAAGGGATAAAAAACAAATATTATTATAATTAGTATTTATTAATCTTTAGCTATTTTATAAAGCCTTAAAGATTTAAATAATTCAAAAAGACCTTAATAAGATATTTTTTTTTTTAGATAATATTATTATCTAGTTTTATATTAGTAAATTTCTTTAACTAAAATATTATAAGATATTATTAATCTTTATTATTAGGTTATAATATTATCTTAGCTATCCTTAGGTTAGATATATTAATTTTAATATAAGTATATTTTATTAGGTTAAAGAATCTAAGAAATAAGCCTTATTAAAAGATATCTTCTAATTATTAAAATATTATTTTTTTGGTATTATTCAGGTCTATATTCTCTTATTTTTTATTATTTTAGCTTCTTTTTAAGAGATTAATAAAAGAGACTATAATAAAAGAGTATCTCTTAATAAAGCGCTAATAATAATTATTTCTATTTTAGGAATACTTAAATATTATAAAATATTTTAGGTATTTTCTAAGATATATTAATAATAATATATTATAAGTCTATTAAAATATCTTAGCTACTAATTATAAAGCCTAAGAGCTTTACTTAGTCCTAATAGAATATATATTTAGATATTTTTATATAAAGCTATATTTCCCTTAATCTTTTAAAGACTTATTAAAGACATTTTATATATAATTTATAGTTAGATAAGAAGATAAAGATATTATCTAAATAAGCGATAAAAATTATATTAAGTAAGCTATATAATATAATATAATATAGATATAACTTTAGAATATAGTTAGTATATTAATAAGTCTAAATAATATTATTATATATTTATAGTAGCTATATTATATTTGGAAGGCTCTTTTTTATTTTTTACTCTCTCTTATCCGGTTTTAATAATAAATATCTTATATATTAATTTTACTCAAGTATTTCATACCTAAAAAATAATTAAGGATCTCTAAAATAAAAGATAACAGATAGCGATTCTTAACTAAGACCGTATTTAACCCTTAATAATCTAAATAAAGATATAATTATGATTTTTTAGATATAAAGAGGATTAGCGCCCTTACGGGGCTCTTAGAGGGTTAAATATATTTATTTATAAAGTTCTTATTAAAATATTTCCTTAATTTTATAAATTTAGTTTATAATATAAAAAAAGAGTAAATTAATTTATAAAAAGATAATATCCCTTTCTTAAGTTTAATAATATAGCTAGTTAACTTTTATATAAATAAAATCTTTAGATAATTAGCTATAAAGATATTATAAAGTATCTTTAATTTATTTAATAATATTAATTTAGATATAGTCTCTATTTTCTTATTATTTTTTAGAAGCTATATATTCTTAGGCATCTAACTTATAATATAAATATAGGCTTAGTTTAGTAAGTCTTAGTAAATTGTTATAAGCTTTTTATTTTAAATAATTATTTATTAATTTAATAATAAATAGATCTAAAGGTCTTAAATCATAATTATTAATAATAAGATAAGGCTAATTTTTAATTATAAGCCTCTATTTATAGCTATATATTATCTTATGAAGTTATAAGTCATCCCCCTTAATTAATAATAATAAAGACTTTCTATACCTTATAAGAGATAACCTTTTAATTTAAGATTACCTAAATAATTAAAGCGATAGCTAAGGTATATTTTAGATTATATTCTTTTATAAATTAATAACTAAATTAATTTTAGTATAACTATCTAAATTTATATATATAATCAGGGCGTTCTATATTATAAGTTAGAATATAAAAGTATAAGATAATCCCTATTATAAGATCTAGAGTTATAAATATAGAGTTTATTTTAATTTATTCCTTTTTTTTAAGTTATTTAAGAATTAGATATAAATAGAACATATATCTAATTTATTTTTAGTATAATTTAAGATAATATAGCTAAATTTATAGTACCTATAATATTAAGGTCTTAATCCTACGTATAATATATTTTAGTCTTAGTTTAGAATTAATTTATAGATATAATTTAGGTTATTTAGATTATAATAGTTATAGCTTCGCTAAAAGCGTAAGAAATTTAGGTAAATCTTTAAAGATTATTAATCTTTATATCTTGAGGGTATTATTTTTTCTTTAGTTATATATTTATTTAAATTATATAAGATATCTTAATAAGCGTTAACGTATTTCCCGGTCTTCCCGCCCACCCGGTCTTCCCGCCCACCCGGTGTTCCCGCACACCCCCAAACCCCATAGTAATTGCGATAAATTATAACTCCATATCTCAATAACCAATGATTGTTTGAACTCCAATCTTTTGCCTATAGCTATACTTTCATATTGAGAGTATTTCCTATAAGAAGTAATTAAATATTACCCTTCTTTACCAAAAGTTACGCTAGTAATATCGCTAAATATAATTATCCGCTTCCAGTGAGTATTCACGATAATATAATGAACTTTAAAGTACATAATATTATATAGGATATATATAAGAGTATAATATTTTATAAACGCATTTATAGAATTCTCATTGTTAGTGAAATATAGAGTTATAATTTATCGCAATTACTATGGAGTTTGGGGGTGGGCGGGAACACCGGGTGGGCGGGTGGGTGGGAAGACCGGGAAATACGTTAGTACTCTTAGGTTTTATTAATAAATTAATAATATTTCTTAGCTATTTAGAGTAAGTTCTAAAAATATCTTATTTTATTATTATATTATATATTTTTAGTAATTATTCTCTAAGGAGATATTCGCTTATATGATAGCGAAAGACTAACTTAAGCTTTAAATAATAAAATATTATATTTTTTTTTTTTTATCTAAATTATTATTTTAGATTATCTAAATAAATATAAAATTAATTTAAGTTATTTTATAGCCTTTAATATACTTAGCTAAGGCTAATACTTATATTAGCTTATAAGATAGTTATATAATATTAAAGAGTAATTATTTAGTCTTTAAAAGCTATTTATAAGCTTTTAAGCTCTTATTATTTCTTTATAAGCTTTATATCTATATATTATAGGTATCTTTAATAATAATTATATTTTATTATTATAATATTAATAAATGTCTTTTTTTAGTTAGTGAGGTACTATTTTAGGTTAGCTTTAAACTGATATTTAAGATTAAGAATTTATTCTTAATATTTTTATAAGTTAAAATCCTTTAAAAAGAAAGGGATATCTTTAATCTTAATACCTTTCTTATTATTATTTATAGCTAATTTATTCTTATTATATAGCTAAGCCATTATTAAAATTAATATAGTTTAGTCCCCTTTAAGCTCCTAAATATATTTAAGAAAGTAAATTTTCTTATTAAGATATTTAATTTAGTCTTCTATAATATAGCTATTATTTTACAGTTCCTTATAAGTCGCTTGATATCCGCGGTCTCCTAGGAGTAATTCATATTATACTGGGTTAGAAGAGATTAACTTAAGTTAGTTTATTTTTAGATTAAATCGGTAATATCTTTATATTAAAATATAGCGATAGCCTTATTTAATATAAATATATTATTATCTTTAATAATAATATAGGAGTAAAGGATATAATGATTAATAAATATAATTCCTTAAATAACCGATAAAAGAAGAATTAGAATTATAAAGAATGGCCTATTAGTTAAATTAGGAAGGATATTTAGGTTTAAGGCTAATATTAAAAGAAATAAGACTAATTCTTACTAAGTTTAAGTTATCTAGAAAACCTCTCGAATTAAGTACGAATCGGGTCCGAGACTCACTTATTACACTACGCGGTAAACCTTCACCGCTAGTCCTTGGTATTCCTTTACACTAGATATCTAAGGATATATAGCTCCTAGAGGATAATAAGGAAATAGAGGCTATATCCGAACTAATATTATTGAATAAACTAGAGATATTTTATAATATATTTATAGCTAATTAATCGAAGATTCTATTTATATAAAAGTTAACCGACTATACTATAAAGTTTAAGAAAGAGATATTACCCTCTTATAAACTAATTTATTCCCTCTCGTAAACCGAAAATATCTTAATAAGAACCTTATAAATAGATATATTCGACCCTCTAAGAGCCCTATAGGGGCGGTAATTGTGAGACCACGCAGGAGTCTCTAGGGTAGGTAGGTAAGCGAGGTAGAAGCCTTCTCGTGCGTGTGCACAATATGGTGGTATTGTGGGATAAAGACTGAACACTAGTCCCTCCTAGACCAGCGCGGATAGATTAAATACATGGACTGCCCCTGCCGAAGGCAGTAAAGGTCCCCTTTATGCCATTATTCCTGAGGCGTCCTGATGCCTCAGGCAACGACTATTGTTCGTCCTGGGATAGGTCCTACCACTAATCCTCTTTATACCTAAAAAGGATAGTGTCGGGCTATAAGGGTAAAGCTACCACGAAGCAGATCGTGGCCCCTTAAGTCCGTGGGATTAACCTTAGTCCGGCTAGGTCAGTTAGTGCCAGATAAAGGTAGAAGGTTAAAGGTCCTAGGATAGGCTATAAGCAGATATAGCCTAAACGAAGGCAGAACTATAGTCCTAAGGATTAAAGGAAGAAGGATAGAGATAACTTTAGAAAGTAAAAAATAGCTTAATTCTATCTGCTAGGAAAGAAGGATATATTTATAGGCTAATATAGCCTAGAAATAATATCTAGAATAATATATAAATAACGTATAAATACTAAGAAATAATATAATAAAGGTAATAAAGAAGGGAACTAAAGAGAAGCGAAAAGAATAATATTAAGGATTAATAGTCTAAGCTACCCTAAAGGCACCCCTGTATAATTAGGCTATATATACGTAAAGGTAGACTATTTTGCCCCTAAGGGAAAGAGATCCGCCTATCCTTAAGGGACTAAAGGCTAAAGTCTATTTATTAAGGTCCGAAGACTATAGTTAAAGTCCGCGAGTAAGATATACTTAAAGGTACCCCCAAAGGAATAGACTATTTATACCTAAAGGCGGACTATTTACCCCTAAAGAAAAATAGTCCCGCCTATCGTTTAGGGGGTTATAGCCTAGAATTAAAAGTAATTAAAATATTATTTTAATATAAAAAGATTAGATTATATAATTAATATTTTAGGTCTTATAGATTAAATATAAGGAAAGATTTTTCTATATAATATTAGTCTATATTTTAATAAATACTTTAGTAAAATTAATATATAGAATACTTATTATTAAATCTAGATAAAAGAGAGTAAAGAGTAAAAGATAGCCTTCTAAATATAATATAGCTATTATAAATATATAATAATATTATTTAGATATACTAATATATTAGCTATTGTTGGAGCATAAGGGGAAAGCTACCACGAAGCAGATCGTGGCCCCTTAAGTCCGTGGGATCAACCTTAGTCCGGCCAGGTCAGTCGGTGCCAGACAAAGGAAGAAGGTCAAAGGTCGTAGGATAGACTATAAGCAGATATAGCCTAAACGAAGGCAGAACCACAGTCCTGAGGATCAAAGGAAGAAAGTAGAACTGACTTTGGAAAGTGGAAAATGACTTGATTCTTTCTGCTAGAAAAGAAGGACATATTTATAGGCTAAAGTAGCCTAGAAATGACGTCTAGAATAACATACAAATACTAGACAGCAACATAATAAAGGTGGCAAAGAAGGGAACCGAAGAAAAGCCAAAAGAATGATGTCAAGAATCGACGGTTTCAGCCACCCCGAAAGCTTCCCCGCAGTATCTGGTTATGCATACCCAAAGGTGGACCATTTTATCCCTAAGGGAAAGTGGTCCGCCTATCCTTGAGGGGACTGAGGGTCGAAGTCTGTTCACCGAGGTTCGAAGACCATAGTCGAAGTCCGCAGGCAAGATATGCCCGAAGGCACCTCCGAAGGAACGGACCATTCATGCCTGAAGGCGGACCATTTACCTCTGAAGGGAAAATGGTCCTGCCTATCATTCGGGAGAGGGCCGCGGACCAGAATCAGAAGTGGTCAAAATATTATTTTGATAGAAGAAAAAATCTGGTCACGTGATTAATGCAATGCTGATCTTATATGTTGAATATAAGGATAGATCTTTCTATGTAGCATTGGTCTATATTCCAATAGATTTTAAATATAAAATCTCTATAAAGATATATTAATACATTAAGAGAATAAGACTAAAAGATTAAAATATAATAAAAAAATAGGCTACAATATTATTAATAATTATTTTATTAATAATATCTTTATTTATAAATCAAAGATAAAGTATAGCTAAAATATTATTATGGAAGATTTACTTTATAACCTACTCTAAAATAAATATAATATCTATAAAAAATCGATATAATATTAATAAAGTCTCTTATAAAAGTAATAAATATTATTAGTATTAAAGCTAAGATTATTGATAGGAATAAAGAGATAACTAACTAAATATATTTAGTAAATAGTGAAATTAACTTATAGAATTATTAGCGAAACTTATATAAAATAGGCTTCTAACTTATAGGCTTAGTAATATATATAATATCTAAGTTATAAATATTATAATAATAAGATATTAGATATAAATATTAATAATAAAGATATAAATTATCTCCTTAATATAAATATAAATAATATCTAATTAAATATAGTTATTAATAATAAGTATTTTAGATTTATTTGTTTTCCACTATAATTTTAATAATAAAATCTTAGATATTAGCGATATATTTAATTAAATTAATTATATTAATTAAGTTATCTTATATACTAAAAGAAACCTAAATAAGTTAGTAATAAAATAAAAGCGAATAAAAAAGATAAACAAATTAAAGGGTAAGAATAATTAATAAAAATAAACTTAATATAAAATAGAACTTAGTATATTATATATATAAATAATTAAGAAGGCACTTAGCCTATCTTAGTCTTAGAGGGAATAATAAATATAAAAAACATATTAAATAAGTTCTAAAATTAGAGATATATTCTATAAAGGGTAATAGCTAAAAGATATAAAAAAATATATATTAATTTATAATTAAAATAGAGACAAAAATAGAGATAAAATAAATAAATAAAGAGAAAGCTAAATTAATAATAAGTTATAGCTAAAGAATAAATTAAAATAAAGCTAAATAAAGCTAAATAAAGCTAAATATAAAAATTAAAAAAAATTAAGAAGATATTAAAAAAAAAAGTAAAAAAAAGTAAGAAAAAAGAAACAAGAATAAAAATAAATAAAAATATTAATATTAATAAATAAAAATAATAATAATAATAATAATAATAATAATAATAATAATAATAATAATAATAATAATAATAATAATAATAATAATAATAATAATAATAATAATAATAATAATAATAATAATAATAATAATAATAATAATAATATACTAAATAAGCACTAATATATAACTAAAAAGAATATATATCAATACATTTTATTAATATAGCTATATATTATTATTAGCTTAAAATAAAGATACTATCGCTATATTATAGCTAAGACTATCGCGAAACTAAGGAGAGCCTGTAAAGGAGGTTGTTTGAGGGCAACATCCTTCCGCTTAGCCAAAAGACCATTTATGTCGACCCTTAAGGTCGACATCCTCAAATCCATATATATACCCACACCTGCATAATAAGGAATAAGCACATATTATTCCTTGACAGAGCCTAATATTATTTATAACTTCTACGTAACTTACCCTAAGTATAATAATACAGGGCTTATATCTATTATATAATCCTGAACCCTAAAAGATTATATAATCTAGATAACAATATATTAAAAAACTTTTTTTTTTTTTAGCAATTACCTCTGGGGCCCGTCGCCTCTAAAAGGGGAGATAGTTATAAAGGAATACTAAGGACTAATAATAAAGGTTTACTCTATAATATAATAAGCGAGTCTCAGACCCGGTTCGTACTTAAAATAAGAGGGTTTCTAAATAACTTAGACTTAGTAAGAATCAGTCTTACTTCTTTTAATACTAGACTTAAACCCAGATATCCTTCCTTACCTAACTGATAGGCCTTCTACCCTGAACACGTAGATTCTTTACACTTATCATAATAATATAGAAATATTACCTTTTACTGATCATTAATATTATCTCTCTTCGTAGATCTATTGTTGGCTTATATGTATCCAAATACAATTATTATTATACACAATTGATCACATACTAAGGGATTTATTGATTCTTGGCGATAAATGTGTCTATGTCTTCCACATAATTCTTTTATTCCAAAAATGTAAAGAATCTACGTGTTCAGGGTAGAAGGCCTGTGGTTAAGTAAGGAAGGATGTCTAGACTAGAGTTTGGTATTAATAGAAGCAAGACTGATCCTTGCTAAGTCTAAGTTATTCGGATACCCTCTCGACTTGAGTACAAATCGGGTCCGAGACTTACTTATTACACTACGGGGTAAATCTTCACCGCTAGTCCTTGGTATTCCTTTACAAAGAAGGACTATCAATTTACTACAATTAATTACTCAGACTTCCGTATCTAATTCTAGATTTATATCCGGTCTCTTCGCGGTCCCTGAGCCTCAACGCAATATTATGTCAGATATTTCAATCGGATAAGTGAGTTATTCGTAAGTCTAGACGTCTTGGGTGGCATCATCTTTTTTTCGCTTATCTAACCAGATAGGAATATAAGAAGCACAGAAAAGTCGAAAGAGGGGATAATTAGGTCTTCAAAGTACACTGTGGAATCTCATTTCAAGGGCAAGAGATCATCGAGCACCCTGATGTACTATGGACATGCCGACTAACATCATAGAATGGACGTGAAGCTTTCATTCTATAGAGTCAACTCATGTCTACAGGGCAGCGCAATAACACAAGACGATAGCTCATCGATAAGAAAATAAAAGGTAATGCTAGCACATGACCCCGAATGAACGAGGCTTACAGATGCACATAGTTCCCAATGGCAGCTGTCATAAATGGTGTCATTATCTGGCACAATGAATACTTTTTTAAGAATTGAAAGAACGCAAATTCTATATTCGAATTTCGTACATCACTTTGACCGCCATTTTGCGACGGATCGTAAGTACACTAGGAGATACACCATCAAGTAGTTAGCAATAGTAAAGGCAAGAAAAATGCCAAAGTACGGCCAGATGACCGAGTCATCTAGCCCAATTCCAGAAAGATACTTCTCAAATTAGCTTCAGATCTCGTAATAGTTTCAGGCCAAAGCTTACATCATCACCATAGCTGTACTCGCAATATCCACAAATTCCGCTGCTTTCCGGGTTCGAAAGATACCCGACCCCCGTGGAAGTGAGCCAAGGACTGGCATAATCACCACAAGTCATGTGCGGTGGGCTTTCGAAGAGGGTCAATTCGCTCTCATTACAAACTACTGGAGTTCCGCGAAGGACTGAGGTCAAAACACCTCCAATCCAGTATGTGAAAGGCGTGATATAGTACATGGTGTACTTCCAAAACGCAGGCATCTGCTCGTGAGGACGCAAGATGCCATTGAAGAGCTCGCACATGATAATGAAGAAGGGCATGAGAGTAGCCGCCACCATTGAATCAGCACTAAGACAAGGTTAGGAAGATCGAGGCTAAATAATTATTCAGCACTCACCTCAAAGCAGCAATCCACTGGCCCCATGAAGTAGCAAATAGGAAGAAGAGAAAGAACATCAGGAAACTGTATCCTGCTGCAAATCCGAGAGGAAGTCCGACCATGAAATAGTACATTACATAAAAAATCACCCCGCTGACAATAGCATAAGGGATCTCTGTGATGATTTGTGCAGTGCTGAACGCGACCCAGCTGTACACTCCACTGGGTCCTTCTCGTGCCAGCCAGATATCACGATTCAAGATGAAACGCATGGAAATGGCGTTGATGAATTCGGGAACCAGCATCAAGACCAAGAATGCGGAGAAAGCCTTCGACTGAAGATCGGTCTTACTATTTCCGATTTGGAGATAAGTAAGGCCGTTGACGAGTGCGTGGAGGAATGATGCGTAAACTCTCGAGTATGGGTACTCAGCCGTACGCCAGAATTGACGACAAGTTCGCTGTGTAAGTAACATAACCTGCTGGTGAAGAGGGGGCAAAGATGGTGTAGCCAAGTTTCCTCGGCTTTTGTCATGGTGAGCTCGAATAGCGGAGATCTCTTTAATGATATGCTCAGCCTCTTCGGAGTCTCGCCAGATCGAGGCCCAATTGACCTGGCTCTCTGAATCAACTTTAGTGCCCCCAACAACCACTTCGATGAGGAAGTCTGCAGCATTTGTGACCATCTGGGGGCAATGGCCGTTCTTTTTGAAATAATCAAAGATAGCTTTCCCAGACTGGCCGACCGGTCCGAAATAGTAAGTGCTTCCACCAGGGCTCAAGGCAAGGACGCGATCGAACTACCTATGTCAGTCTCTGACTAGCACCTGTACGAACTGGGATTTACCTCTTCAAATTGTTGCTGATTGGCCTGGTGTATGGTGCAAAGAATGGCCAATCCTTGGTTCGCAAGACGACGAAGCAGGGCCACAATGTTGGTCGCACCCTGACTATCAAGTCCACTGGTCGGTTCGTCCAGGAATAAAAGCAGCCGAGGGCGGGCACATAGCTCGACTCCGATCGTAACCCGCTTTCTCTTCTCAATATCCAATGACCCAATCATCGCGTTTTGCAATTCAATCAGATCCAAAGTGTGCAGGACTGTCTCCACGTAGGCCAGCTTCTCATTTATGGGAGTTTCATGGCGCTGTCGGAGAAGAGCAGAGAATTCAAAAGCCGCACGAATAGTACTGCTTTCATCGTGGATGTCCATTTGCTGGCAGTATCCAATCTGCCGATTGAAAGACTTATTGATCGGTTCACTGTCCACATACATTGAGCCGGTCAAGGTACCGGCACTTTGTCTTTGGGTAAGCGCAGTCAACACTAGAAAATTGAGTCAGCTTCTGGTGGATTTCCAGAGGATTTTTATCGCTTACAAGTCGACTTCCCTGCACCCGATGCTCCAACAAGAGCCGTAAGACTTCCTGGCTTGCAATAGCCACACACATTGTCCAATAACTTTCGCGTCTCTTTTCCAACCTGTACATCGAGCCCAAGGTCCGACCAGGTGAATGTGGAATCAGTACCAGATAGAGATTGTCCGGAAGGACCGAAAGAACTCTCGGCACGGGGAGATCTGGGGTCCACAGGGACAGGACTGTTCTCCTCGTCGCTACAGGTTCCATGCTTCCGCTTGAGTAAGTGACAATTACTCTTATACTGAATCGGGCCAGCACCAGTCAATTCCCATTCCATCACTTCACTCAGCCAACACGTGAGCCCGATGAAAGCGACTGTAAACAGGCAGAGAATGCCAAAATTGCGCCACACATGGCTATAATAAAATCCAAATTGTGCTGCTAAATAGTCATCTCCATTGATCACTGTGCTGCCTATCTGACTGCCAGCGTATGCACAGGTCTGGTAAGCGACATCGGTGTAATTGGATCCGGCTGGAATGATCGATCCGGTTGCACAAGTAAAATTGACATTGTGGAACTCGGCGGCCATGACCGATTCATAGGTGTACAAAGCGGGTGTTGTGTACTGAAAAGCTTAGTTTGAGCATCATATATTGCCATCAAGACGGGACGACTTACGGCTATCCATCCAACCCAAGGAACGTCCTGAATCATTTTGTCAAGAGACAAGACATAGCCACCAAACACGACGCAAAAAAGCACAGACACTCCGCAGTATCGCAAAGCAACTTCGAAATTATTAGACAAGGCCGCAAGGACTCGGAACTGCGCTGTCAAACAAATTGTACACATGTAGATGAAGAGGAAGTCGATAAAGAATGGACCAGCCTGTCACTGCGTAAGAATCTTGAAGGAGGGAAAGATATGATCTCAACTCACATCGGATCGCAGCCCCGACAGGAAGTACATGACAATAAGATATAGCAAGGTCAGCAATGCAGTTACCACCATATCCTGTGCGACTCGAGCCATACAAACGGCACTAGGCCGCACAAAGGCAAACTTTTTCTGTCGACTAATAATATCTCGGCCCTGCATCGCTTCTTCAAGCTCGGACATCTGTAGCCAGGCGAGTAAGATAGAAGAGTAAAAGAGCACACCACCACGCGAATACATGCCGTCGGTAGTCTGGGGCTGATCATAAAACATGGACCCAATCAGGAGGCCATAGACTACCGCAGATATCAACTTGATGTAGAGTGGGCCCATGTGGCCCCGGAGCTGCCACATTTGTCGCTGGGCGCAAAGAACGATCTGACGGAAGAGCGATATGGTGTAAGGAGACTTGGATGAGACAAAGCGAGATTTTTCGCTCTGCATAGTACGCTTGAAGTCATCCACACTGTTAGACTCTGAGTCGGATGTGCAAGCTCCATTGGGTTTGTCGCTATTTCGCTGATCATCGTACTTTTCAACCGATGTTTCGAGGTTCTTGAATGCCGCACTCTGTCGGAATGCAGTCTCCAGCTCAATTGCCCCCTTCGGAGCACGGTCTTCCCAGCCTGCGCGGAAGCGTCGTCTCTCCGGGACCGTGATACTGGTCAGAAAATCCGAAATGGTCTGCATTTCGGCACTTTCGTATCCGAGGTCCTCAAAATACCGCTTGGCCTCGCCGGCTGGGCCCTGGAACAGCATTCGTCCTCGTCGATCAGAAGTACCTTGTCCACCAGTTCGTAGATTGCATCAGAGGCTTGGTACAAAGTGAGCAAGGTGGCCTTACCACAAGTGTCTGTCATGATGCGCAAGCTGCGCACATAGTCCAGGGCAGAGGAGGCGTCCAGCCCACGAGTCGAATTATCCCAGCATGTCACGGATGAATCCGTGGCGAGGGATTCAATGATGGAGATTCGTTTGCGCTCACCACCCGAGACACCTCGAATGTACTCGTTGCCCACGAGGGTGTTCATTGTGTGGGTCATACCGAAAACTCGACCGTAGATCTCGAGATACTTGGGAATTCGGTCTTGGAAGCGCTTGGGAGTCTTGCTCCTCAATGCAAACTCAAGGGTCTGTCGCACATTAAGGGTCGGGAAATGCACATCGTCTTCGGGAACGTAGGCTACTACACTGCGGTAGTGTTTTCGAACTTCATCTGGGCTCAGACCGGAATACTCAATTGATCCCGTCACCCGCAGAAAGGAAGAGTGGTGGCCAGCAACGGTGCGCAGGAAGGTCGAGCATCCAGCTCCGGGACAACCTAAAACGCTGAGGCATAAGGTAAACATGTATCATTCCGCTAAAAAGGCTACTTCTACTTACAGCATCATCTCTCCGCTCTCGACTACGCCCGAGAAGTCTCGAATGATAGGGCGTCCTTGCTGGGGCTTCTTTGATGAAAGCCAAGGCTGAATGGTCCACTCATAGATATCCTGCAGGGTGAACGTACGCCATAAAGCCATGCCAAGGGTCTTTATTCTGGTGTGGCCATCACCCTCGCCCCAGGTCGAGACTGATTGGAAGCAGACACCTAAATTAGAGCGTTTCTTGCCCCCGCGAACCTGTTCCTCTAGGAATTTGTCAAATGACGAATGAGGTTCTGGATAATTCAGATGCACGCCCGAAAGACTTCCCTCCGTTAGTGTGCGGTGAATATCGGCGAGAGCATCCTCATCCTCGTGGGAAATCTGCACCCTCGGGCCATGTTTTTCGGTCGAGGCTTCCTGGCCAGAAACAAATGAGGGATGAGTACGCGCGTGAAGCGGACCGGGCATGTTCCAACGCTATTAACTGTGCGATGATATGCAGGAGATCTACTGCATATTTTTGCCTGGGAAAGACGAAGACGAGCGAGGGCCGTCTTTTATACAAACCCAGATCGAGACCGCACGAGGAAGCCAAGCCCTAGGATGGATCCCCCGTCATTTCGGCCAATCTTTTGCTAGGACCCAGTCTAGGCCTGCAAGAAATAAAGAGCCGTAGTCGACACGGCGGAGGACAATCCCAATCAGAAGCACGTATTGAACGGGGCCATGAGGGGCCCGAACAGGTGGAGTCGGAAATCGCGGTACTTTGACCAAGTCTGGAAAGTCGATGGAACCCCGACCGCGAAACAGAGGCAACAGTGGGCGCTCCCCGCGGAATCCGCGGACACGGTTCGACACAAAAGGGAAGCCAAGAGGAGACTGACTCCACCACTATGCCCACTCGTAAGCCATGCTTTACCCAACACGATCCCAGGTTGCTCTGCGTTGACGAGTTGGGCGGTTATCTCGTCAGATTCAATGGTAAATGCAGAGATGCGATAGGGTGAAATTTCAGGGTGGGGCGTCGACAGAAGCCTGATCTGGTAGATGGACTCTGACGCAAAAGCTGTCACTCTTTTTCTCCGATAGATTGGGGCCAAGAAAAGCAAAAGACGCATATGACACCTGGACACCTTAGGCAGAACAATATGTTCTGTGTATATGCCGAATATTCTTCGGCCTTCTGTAACCTCACCAAGAATATGTATTGAAATGATGTTATTAGAAAAGAGTCTAGGGATGTCTACAAAAACCTAGTGGAGTTTGACGGCGTCTTGGGGATATTATGCACCAGCAAGGAACACTACCTTGGAAGGTATATAATTCGCTCGATCAAGATACACCTGAACTTTTATATGACTCTATGGACCGTTATAGATAGTCCAAGGATCAGTAAATATATTCACTACACCAACCAAACCGACTATCTAAGAATAATGGGTAGTACAATATACTGCCTGAGATCAGCGTGAACAATATAGATGAATCAGCAAGTTAGACATGAAAGATCTAATATAACAGGCGGAAATAACCATACTTAGGTCGAGTCGACGGCTGAAATTCGCAAAACCCTCTTGTCAATGTCAACCGTCACTCTGATATCATAGAAAGGACTGGAAACGTTTCGTGCGACTTCCTCTTATGAGTTTTCCCAGAGGCCGAAAAGATCATATCTCGGTGCGATCTGTCAAGATAAAAATCAAAGCAAAAGACCGAGAACGAATTCATCCCGCTATGAAGCTATCACTTAGGGGATTGAATCAAATTTAGAATAAATCAAATGTAGAATTGAAGATCCAGTAACTTATTATAGGGAGAACACAAACATTTAAAGCCGATCCAAGAAAATGGACCAAAAGGTCTTGCTCAGCTTTCGCGAGAGAGCTTTGCACCATATTCACATCTGAGATCCGCCTCAGGCGGTGCCTGAAAATACATATAGCAATATCAGCGGAAAGAGCTCGAGAAGGAAGTTTAATCATCTCGAGGGTCAGGCGGTGAAACAGCCAAGTCAAGCTAAATTTTGCCGGGTTCGTACCAGAAT
Source organism: Penicillium maclennaniae (assembly GCF_028827695.1). Taxonomy (NCBI): domain Eukaryota; kingdom Fungi; phylum Ascomycota; class Eurotiomycetes; order Eurotiales; family Aspergillaceae; genus Penicillium; species Penicillium maclennaniae. The sequence goes on from NW_026623213.1 coordinate 3,055,565, forward strand.
CGCGTGGAGCAGTCCTTCATATAATTCCCATACATGTCCACGTGAAGGTATTCTAGCCTTCACCCCAGAATGCTCTACAATGCTCTAATTCGCACGCACCATATCACTTCTCGCAAAAAGGTGGCTGCCTTGAAGCGCGCGGCCGACTTACACCAATGTTATGTGCTCCTCCGCTCCGGTGGCTGCCCAGGCATCATGTACGTCGAGGGCCGGGACCAGGCTCAAGTCGAGTCATGGGTCGGGGAAGTTCGCAAGCTGCGCTATAAGGATTTCCAGTTGGTGAATAGACCAGGTCCTCTGGCGCATGAGGCAACAGATCAGCCCGCGGAAGATGACGACGCAGGATTGTCAGAGGTTGAGAGTGTAAAAGAGTTTGGGAATTGCATGGAGAAGAAAGGCGTATGGATGTGGTGGAGGAAGGGCATGGGGTATGCCTAATGAATGTACAAAGATTGATGTTTGAGCATTTCTCGATTGAAATGATCCACTGTTCACGATATCTGGATGATTCGACTTGATACTGTCTACTGCTCTATACCCATCTTGTGAGTCAAGTTTCACCTCGTATCTGATCATTTCATGGATCAAGCTCATTTAATGTACAATTGTATCTAGGTCGATATACTAGATGCTAAGTTTTTTGAAAATGCCCCATAATGAAACGCTTAAGACGCCATGCCTTGGTATTCTAGTCCATCAATACTATACAATCCCGGAGCGGACCCAAAAATCCGCAGTCTAAACGGGGGCCGGATAACTCAACAGCTTGCAAATATCCTACAACGAATCAGTAAATCGAAAGGAGCTGTGTGTACGACTCATACCTTTCTTTGCCGCCGGAAATCATCGTACAGCTTCCTCCACAACTCCCGATCACGACAGCCGCTTTCATTAGGCGTCCCTGGATCTTTGTCACAGGCTGGCTGCACCTTTGCCAGGATCTCCTGTGGCCACATGATCCATGGTTTGGGCAGCGGCCAGTCGGAAAAGTGCACGAATTTTGCCTCAGCCAGGGCAAGATCGGGATTCCACGCCTCGTGATCATTGCCGAGGTATGTTCTGTGATTCTTGGTGCGAAATTCACCCGAAATGAGACCATACGGTCGGTGGGGAGCACCAATGCATTGTCACCATACCGGTCATTCAGCAATTCCATGTCATACCGAATATCTGTCAAGTTCACTTCAATTTGGCCGGCTTGGACCGGTTTGAGGTAATCGGTCAGAGCAGTGTATTCGCGGTAGGATGGTTGGATGACGGCCAACAGGGACGAGAGAGTTTTCGTATGCGGCAATAACCAGTATGCGCGAGGCATGGCGATGGTGGTGGGAGGGAGAAAGAACAGCTCGTCCATGTGTTGCAGCAGGGTGATATCCGAGTCGAGGTGGATGACGCGTTCGTACTCGACGGCACCAAAGGCAGATAATTTGGCAGTGCTCGTGTCCCACGAGGCTTGCGAGGCTCCTGTTCAAGCGAAAAGTTAAGCATTGATCCATTCCACGCAGTATTGCGAGTTTCGCGCACCTTCTCCCCCGTCTTGATTCCCTCTATAAACACTGGGTGCAACAGCACATCATAATCGTCCCTTGCCATGAGGAGTAGCTGGCTTATGCGATCAAACTCATTCTCCACTACCAAATCCCAATCCTGCGGGTAGAACAGCACACGCTCCGCCCGAGATCCAAATCGCTGCAAGGCCTCAAAGACCATCACGGCATTGCACAAGTAGGTCTCGGAGGTGGCGTACGTAGTATAGGCATAACGTGACCAGTCGATCTCATCATAATGAATATGTGGTAGCAGAGAAGACGGCGGTTTTTCACGATGACGCCACATAATAAATAGGACGAACAATGCAAGTATCACCCAGGTGCGGATACGCCGAAATTGGCGCTTGACCAGGGCCACAATGGGCTCGTCGTCAATATCGAAGAAGTCATTTTCGGAGGCATTGGAGCCCCTTCGGTAGGGGAATGCCTTGCTCCTGATCGTCGGCAGAGCCATGGTGCAATGGACTTGATCGGCTTTCGTTGACAGACTGAGCCGGGTTATCATCACGTGGAGATTGGGATTATGTCATTTCACTGCAGACTGGAGATAAAAGTACAGGCCTTTAGGAAGAGGAGAGTGGAGATACGGAGAATGGATATTATTCATTGTAGATCGATTTTATTAGAGAAGCCGTTTCAGTGTGGCCATATACTGTGGGAAAATAAACCCCGGCAGAGGGGTGTCGACTGATCAACAAAACCTCGACAAATGACTTTTTACATTATTTACGCTCGCTTTGAGCTACACATGTCACATCACGGTATGCATTCTTTCAACCGGATCTTCGGTTCTCATGCCTGCGAGGAGGCTCACCACCATCTGGCAAAAGCCGCGCGCCACCAGAAGAGACGGACCGGTCGTCATCCACCTGTACGGTTATATCAGTCTTAACCGTAACGCCATCACTAGGATTCTCAGGAGGTTGAGCCCTTGAAATCCGGCTCTCGGAGCGTTCGTTGTTACTCCAGTTTGGAATAGGACTTTCTTCGTCCCAATTGGTCACCGTCGCCGAATCCATCCAGTGGTCTTTGCGGCGGCGCTTTAACTCCGTGTCGTTGGAGTGATTCGTATTCTCGCCATTGTTGGACCGTGACTTGGACCAGTACCCAGCCAATCGACCGTCACGGCGGGAGTCGACAAATGCACGGAGGAAGAGCCGAGCCACAGGCGCACATGAGGCGATGAGGATGCTATAGTTTTCGATTCTGCAACGAGTCAGACAAGAATCCAGAGTACCAAGAAGGGGCAGAACTCACTTCACCCAAAGGACGAAAGAGACAATGTTATAAGTAAAGTCTAGACGGTCACCCAAAGACTTCAGTTTCTAGGCAACCTTTAAGTTAGCAACAATAATCGACAGCAAAGCACGGAACAACCCACATAGGTCTTGACTATGGAGGCAGCGCCCGAAAGGATCAGTGGACCACACAACGTGAGAGTCTGCCAGATCCGACGGGACCGAACGGTGCTGTTGATCTTGCGGAATTGAGACCAGAATGACACATGATGGTCACGGTTTAGAGTCCGAAGGAAGAATTGCCATAGCTCCATGGCAGCGAGAAACCCCAAGAAGAAATCAATGACGCTGTTGAAACCTACGTTGAGTTAAGTCTTGCTCACATTCAAGATGTTCTAGGAACATACCTCCTTGCACGAAGCCCACGGTAGTCTGGACTAAGGGTGACTGGCACACAACTGAGCCGTCCTCAGGCAGAGGAGTCCACATATAGTGGAAGAATAGAACACGATTGGCCTAAACGGTCAGTCTCTGAGGGAATTACAAGAAGAGCGGCACATACTGTACGATACGGGTTCGGTCCACACTGGACAATGATCTGCACCACCGTGACCATGTTGACGACAATTTGGACAATGGCACAAACAATGATGGAGATTCGGATCTTCTTATCGCTCGCGGCGAAGCAGGTCAACAAGAACCACATCATTCCGGTGCGAGACACCATGGCCGAGCTCACGGCGATGGGCTGGGACATGAAATCCCATTTCATGGCATGGAATCGTTCCGTGGCATTCAAGTAGAAGTAATGACGGCCCAAGCCCCAGTTGGAACTTGAGGCAGTTAGCGCAGAACATGGCAGACAAGCAAGAAGGGCGATTAACACTTACCTCATCTGGATCATGGTCATATGGGTCAGATCAAAGCCGTAGGCTATCAGAAAGAAAAGATCTTCAATACCCCCAGACTCGGCCGGGGGCAGTGACTTGAGGTAGAGCCCATCGTACCCAGGCCTTGACTGCATACCGAAACAGCAGTGCAACACCCACGATCGCTGTCAGAACCTAGATATGAGATGATCAGCAGCTACAGCCACAGGAGATTGGATCTTGACCTACCCAGCAGGCATCGAATGTGGCTGTGCCTGGAAGAAGCTGTCAATGGTATGAACATTAGTGGAGTCGCACGAGACTCACCGATGTCGACATCTCCTTCCTTGGGCCTTGGGATTTCCATAATAGAGGAATGCAAGGGCTTAAAAGAAAGAAAGGGGGGGGGGAGAAGAGGGCTGGAATCTTGGGAAGTACACCGGGGGGAGCGTTCAATTCAAATAGAAGGATGACATTTGGGTACGAACCGAAGTGACGAACAATCTTGATGTACACATCTAAGTGCACAGATCCATCAGATCATCCGTGACCGGAAAGGAGTCTAACACCGATAAACTCTAGAGACCCAAGAGACGAGCAATGTACAGGTCAGACTCCGGAGCAAACAGGGGAGAGAAGAAAAGACGCGAACAAGCGAACAAGGGATGCAGAACGAGTAATCGGGTCAAGTCGTCCGCGAGGTCGAGGAAGTAAAACTCAATATCGCGAACGGCAGGTCTCTCTGTGATCCCGATGGAGCTGTTCCTGGATGTTGGCAGGCCCTGGCGTGAAAATTGGGGCCCTGAAAGTGGTCGGCTGAAAAGGCCCCGGTCATCCCCAGGCCCTATTTCCATGTGTGGTTCTCATTCCTTTCCAATGTGGCAATCATCTCCAAGCAATGCCCATGCGGCATCATGCAAGGGGGCACAGACTCGCTTCAACAGCGGAAACCCGAAGACCTGCAATACTCGAAGCCAAAAGCAGAAAAAAAAGTTACGAAGAGCACCCTTCGAGGGTCTCTTGCAGACCGAGGATTGGTGTCACAAATTGGAGCTCACAGCGTGGGTCGTGATGTGATGAGCGGAAAACGGACGAGATCCGACAGGGCGTAGATGGGGGAAAGTCAAAGGCGATGGCTTGCATATATTGCATTCTCGGATGTGACCGATCAGGCGTCGATCATTTACGAACCATTCCCCTCATGAAAGATTCATTTATAGTTCGTACGTGGGGTTCTCGCCTTGATTATTGAGCATTTGATTTTGGGAGGATCTAGGATATAGGATCTAGGTATTTGAGTATTTGGTAGTTATTCAGCACCTAGTATTCAATATGAAATATCAAATGATTATTGATGAGTCTCCAGTATCTCGTATCTCGTATCTCGGTATCTAGTACCTCGTATCTAATATTTACCGAGGTATACATCGAGAAAAAATAACCACCCAGAACCCCATCTCTACTCCGCCCGACGCATCTCCACCAGAGACTCGCCCGCGCGTACATATTTTTCAAATGTCACTCGCAGACCCGAGATACTGGCAAGTTGCCGCCATTCGGACGCGCTGCGCTCACGGCCCCCGAACAGGGCAATCATACTGGCGTGCAGCGAGGTATAGGTCATGTTCTTCGCGTACTCAATAATCAGCAGTCGGGATGTAGGTGCCATGGCTCGGGAGATCTTCTGGAGCAAAGCCACCGCGTCCAGATCGGGCAGGTTGTGGAGAATGTGCTGAAGCGAGTAAATCCGCGCGCCTTGGATCGGTTGTTCCGCGCTCACCTTGTAGTTCCACTCCATTAGCCGCACTCCGGGCACATCATCGATCTCGGTGTTGAACTCCTGCACGACCAAATTTTCCGCGCTCAGATGCGGATAGGCAGCTTGGACCTCGAGGAGGAGCTCCCCTCGACCACCGCCAATGTCGACCATGGCCACCGTCCCCGGTTGACTCAGGGCATCGCGCAAATCGTATCCCCACGACGCGACGCGTTCGGGAAAAGTGCCGAATTGAGAAATTTGCCAACCATAAACTGGTTGAAGCTATCCATCCGCCCCTGGGCCTCCATGATCGAGTACGTATGCTGTCGCGCCAACTCCTTCTCCCCATCAGTTCGTAGGCATATTGAATGGGGCCATTCGCCTCCTGGAAGGGATATGTAAAGTGGGTGGCCTGGAGCTTCTTCATGAAGAATGCGCCCGCCATCATCCCTTCGGTCGTGCTACAGTCACGGTCAGTGGCCGATCGGACAAGATGGGAACAGAATAGAGCCACCCACAAATGCACCGCTCCGTGCTGAGCCGAGGGCATGGCCACCATATGCCGGGTGATGGCATTGGCCTGGAAAACGTTCTCGTCCACGCGATCAAGTAGGCCCAGCCCGGCCATGATGTAAAGGGTATCCGCTACAGTCAGTCAGTATCGCAATGAATTGTCTCCCCATTTTGCAAGGCTGCGGCATACCGGCAAGTAGAGTACCTGGTACCGTTAGCAATATGCACTATCATCCTGCATAGACACGAACTGATTCTATCCTCATCTCCGGTAATGAGCGTGTTGGCTTCGTTGGCCACTTCTTCCGCGGTCGCCGGTCCGCCATGCCGTACTAGCACGTCGAAGAGCTTAAAGTGCACTGCGACAGGGACAAATCCCAGCGAGGCCGGCTATCATATCTTTCAATGCATGTTCCATTCCCCAATCAGGCTACACGTACCACAGTGAGCGTCGCCGCCAATGCTGCCCCCGGTGGCAACGTCGGGGCAGGCTTTGAAAGGCCCAATAGATTGACCAAGCGTTCCAGCAAAGACATCGGGAATAAATAATGGAGAGGCACGATTTTTGTAGCTGAACTCCGGAGCAATGCGTTTTTTATTTGTCTGCTCTCTATGCTAGATGGAAGGGGGGATGCCGGGAATCCTCCTTCGCGTCATCTACGAGGTAAATATGACCAAGGATCATGTAACCACATCACCACCATGCACGATTTCACGGAATTGGAAGGCACCATGAGGCTTTCACTCGGGATTCGGTATATGTGAGTGGTCACAAACCCTCTCGACAGCCCATATTCGAATCTATCACATGGGGCATGCACCCGCAAGGGTGATCTGGGGGCTATCCTACACTGTAGCGCTGATCGCCGGCAGACAGAACGAGTCATAGCGCCAAACACTTCACCTGGAAGCTAGTTGTGGACGAGAGGGCGGGATTTGGGTAGGACTATCACAACCATCATCGTGTTGAGCAGGGATATCCGAGAGATCAATGCAAGATTTGGAACCAAAAGTGGAGATGGAGTTCGGTGGAGACGGGTCTTAGTGATGTTCCCCGAAATCTAAAAATCCACGCTAGGTGACAGTCTATTCTCGGATCCCCCGAGAGTGTGGGACCTCAAGACAGGTCTATCGGAGAGATCTGATCTTCCAGAATTCTCGGCTCTGCGCGACAAAAGCCACGCGAGCTGTATATTCTCCTGAAACTATGTGTGCGATCTAGAACGTTGTCCCTTTTTGCATAAATCCGATCTCTGCCCGGTTTCAATAGTCTCCTTTGTCTACCAATTCCCCTTGCCTATCTTGTTCTCTAGAGAAACGCTCGTCATGGAAAAACCAAACTTGTGCGAAGAACTCCGTGAGATGGACAGCGCCGCCAGTCTATCCCAGTCCGATGAGACTCAAGATGCCAAGGACGGTGGCATGGATCCTCGGAACCCGCAGAATTGGAGCTCAACACGCAAGACTTTACTCTTCATCTCGCTCATGTCAAGCTCCCTGCTCGCCGATGGGTAAGACGCACGTGCCCTGTAAACTTGACGGATTGTTGGAAATTGACTTATCCAGTGCAATGGTCTGGGGCTCAACGCTCATCACCCAGCAGGCGATGGACTGGAAGATCACCATTGACCACTCGGCCACAAGCATGAATTATGGTATTCTGCTGCAGGGCTTCGGTGGGGTCTTCGCCGTCCCACTCATCGAAGCCTATGGTCGGTAGGTACCACTTTTCGGGCTAACGTCAATGGCCGGACACGCGCGTTGACTGCTGTCGTCTCCCTAGTTATCCCGTCTGGCTCTGGCCTCAGGTGATCGCGATGTTCATGGTGCTGGGCGCCACTCTCTCCAATGACTATTCAACCTTTACAGTCTTTCGCTCGCTGCAGGGCTTATTCGGTACCGTGCCACAGGTCATTGGACTGCCTATAATTCATGATATGTATAGGCCGCATGGTACGTGATTTCTCTCTCGCGCGGTGGATATTTTGATGCTGACGTTTCCTAGAATGGCCGCGTATGATCAACATATGGTGAGTTTCAAGGGAGTATGCTTGCAGACTCGTATTCTCGACTGACCCGGAGCAGGGGCACCACGTTCTTGGTTGGTCCGTTCCTGGGGCCTGCGCTCGCAGGCTATATTGGTGCTGGCACAAATTGGCGCGACTCTTTCGGGGTCCTGACTGCCGCTTATGGGCTGTCTACATGTATGGTTCTCGCTTTTGGCCGAGAGACATACTATGCACCGGATAAGACGTCTGGCTCACGTCTTGGCTCGTACTTTGGCATCGGAAACACCAACGTGCCCAAGCTGTCCACGCTCGGATTTTGGTGCCAGAAGCTTGTTGTCTATGTGTTCAAATTTCCCTTGCTGATGACAGGTGAGCTCGCAAAATTCGGTTGTCATGCGATTGTAGCCACTAATCACAAACATGTGCAGGTTTCACTGTCCTGGTGGCATTTACCTGGCCAATTGGTAAGTCCAGTTGACAATTCACCTTCAATTCTCTCATGCTGACAGGCCGCAGGCATCACGACAACAATCGACACTTTCCTGCATAGCCCGCCCTATCTCTTCGACACGATCGAGGCGTCGTCTATGCGGTTCGCTGGTGTGATCGGGGCACTTTGTGGTAAGTCGGAACATGATGTTCTGTCAGTCCAAATCTCACTCTCTTTCCAGGCTGGGCTTTCGGTCACTTCTTCAATGAGTGGATATACCGTCGTCATAGTGCCAACTGGCGCACCGAGCTCCGTCTACACGGCGTGTGGGTCCCAATTGGGAGCATGGCCTGTGGTCTACTCATTTATGGCCTGACCATAAATTTTGGCAAACACTGGATCGGACTGGCTTTTGGCTGGATCATGGTGAACATCGGTATGGTCGCCACCATCGTGTAAGTGTCTCAATCTTTGGCTATCAAGTTTCATCAGTCATCTAACCCGACTGACAGAGCAATCACGGCCTACGCGCTGGAAAAGTACCCCAATCAGTCCACTTGCGTGTCCGCCATCCTGAACATGTGGCGCACATGCGGCGGCTTCGCTGTAGGATATTTCCAGCCCCAGTGGATTGTGCGCAATGGCCTTGGTCTAGTATTTGGTATCCAAGTCATCGTCCTCTGCACGGCGGTCGTCCTCACCATCACTCCAGTGTTGCTGGTCGAGCGACGCAAGCAACTACAAACATCGAGCGCTGCGTGAGAACCCGCAGATAAGATGCGTCACTGATAAGATGGCTCCGGCGACTGGCTCGTACTTCTGTAACTATTTCTTCTGAGTATCTTCATAGTGCGTATTAAGCTATTCTTAAGCACTTGTTTAATTCTCGAGTAGCACATGAATGTTGCTCATTTGTAGGTTTGATTTGTTGTTCTAATAGGATCCCGGTAGCTTCTCGGCTGTTTGGGTTGAGTCCAGCAAAGAAAGTGTGAGCGAAATGCAAGTGAACGGTCCATATGGTCAGTGGCTGCACAGCATGTAACTGAAATGAAGCAGTCTCGAGATAACGCCTCGCCGATGATCGCCCCATGCCCAGTAAAAGAATGAAAACAGATATGTACAAAGACTGAATGATATTTATACAACCCCAATATAAAATACGCTCGAAGAATTGAAGAGGAAAGGAAAATGCTCAGTCAAAGACATATTCGACCTGGGGACATGATGATTGGAAGGTGTTCAGGAGCTTCTGGACACGGTGGGTCATCCAGCCAGAGTAGGTGCCATTGGTGGCGACACCGGCAAGCGTGGTGGACGCGTGTTTGCAGGTCTGCTCCTCGTGGTTGAAAGAAAACTGGAGACAATCTGAATTTTGGGAACAAGCATCAGCACATGCCTCAGCCGAGGGACTCGTGGGGGGATCAAAGTCGATATTGGCCGGAGACAAATTATCCCAGTCCTCGCGCTCGGCGAGCGATCCGTTGTGGATGAACGTCCGATAAACATCGGCGTGAAGCAGAAGAGCATTCTTGCCACTCTTGAAGAAGCCACGCTCGAACCGCCACATCTCCTCAATATCTCGAGGGTCCATATGGTGGTACGAGATGACCGGGTAGCACCAGGGCTGACGACCGTAACCCTCGGAGAAATGGTCAATCTCCCACGGGCGGGAGGTCATCATCATGGGCCAGGCCCACGTCAGAGGGATGTGAATGTTTTGTAGCGCTCGGGCGAGGACACAGTCTCCAGCCCATTCACTGGCAGTCATGATCTCCAGCTCCTCCAGATTTTGGGACCGGTAGCTATGCAGACGCTGCATCGCCCTCTGCGAGAGAATGATACCTGCCCCACCATATCCAAATAAGACGTCGCCAATCTGCATCGGACTACCAAGATAGTAGCTGCGCGTGTGGTCAAGGTGGGCCAGCCAATTGACCAGATTCTGCCAGACAATGTAGGTATCCGCCTCCATGAAGATGTACCACTTGGCATCGGGCATCGCTTCTAGCGCCCCATCAATCATGGGGAGGAACTTCCATTTGTCCAACTTCCACCCAGGGTTGTTCATTTTGCCGAAAGGTCCATTTTCGTCATCGCCAAAGTCCGCATCGGTCAGGCCTGGCCGGCCGACCTTTTGAAGGTGTTCGTAAACCTCGAATTCAGGCTCATTTTGAATTGTTTTCGCGGTCACATTGCTCAGGACGTCATAGGTGCGGACGCCATTGATAGTCTCTTCGTAATCGGAGAAGACGGCAAAGTTCGGGACACATTTGAAGCTGGTACGCAGCTGGACAGGGACCTTCTGGAGGGCCTCGGTGGCACCAGTCTTCAAGACTACAAATACATCCTCCATATCATGACGCAGCTTCCCGCAGGGGTTCTCGTCCTGGTCCAATGCCTTTGATCCTTTGCCCTGCTCCTCAATCTCGGGGACTGGCTGACCTCCTTCGAGGACAATTGTGCTTGATTCGGCCTGTGACGATTGCTCGGTATTCGTGTCCGCCTGCACGGCGGCTGGGGTTGTATTTGGGACTAGGAGGATGTAGTACACTAGAATGAGGGTAAGGAATGGAGAGACGACGAAGACCCATCGTCGTGGAGAATTGAACATGGTCGTAGTAAATAAGTATAAGGAATGTGAGTATTAGGAGAATGGAAAGAGAGAGCAGAGCTAGGAGAGCGACATTGACAGGAATCCATGGGAAATCAAAAGGCAGCAGCGCCTAGATGAAACGTGAAAAAAGGGACAGCGATCATCGAGACAAACAGGTACGACGACCGCCCTTTTTCCACGGTCGTGCGGAGCATGATGATCCATGGGTCTGGCAAAGCAGGCGCCAACGTTGATTCGGTCGCAGTGCAGGGAGAATCAGAACGATAGGCCGATGATTCCGTTGACTGAGGATGGATCATCAAGCACGCGGGACAGGAGCCAACGAGGCCTGCACAGGAGCTCAGGAGTACCCGTCGCCCCACGGTCGGCGTCATCGATTACGGGTTTTTGACGAGGCGCATGCCAGGGATCGGCTGCCAGAAGTGACAACGAGTGGGGTGGCAAATGGGGAATCGATGGGGGAAGTCGGTCAAGTTTCAGGAGGTGATCCAGCGATCGCCAGGGGTTCAGAGACCCTGCGAAGCCGAGATAGCGCCATTTTTGCGAAGCTTTCCAGGCCAAGCCGCTCCAAGTTCGAGTTTTGCAATGTTAAAAAAGTGGTCCACGAACCGTGGATTGACGATCATAGGATTGTCGCCTCAGGCAATAATGTCATGTGCAAGGCGCGAGTCCTGGTTCACGGTGTCATGGAGTTATATTCTCCAGACTGGATATCATGAATACAATAAGTCGATGAGAAGGCCGCAATCTATTTAATAGCGTTGCTTACACCAGCTATTGGACAGTTGTGTGCTCTTGACGCCGTGGCTGCAGACAGACTCTACCTGCAACACCCGTGTAGTTTGATGTGGCCGTGCATCGGCCTGCTTAGTTTGACGGAAGAAATGAGACAGCACAAAATTTTGCAGAATGTCCCTCAAGTGTCCCTTTTTGTGTCTGGCTTTTTGAGATCCTAGCTGGCCTGGGAGCTACACGAAAGAAACTCTCAATGTGCCTTCTACATCGTGACGAAGACTATATATGTTCCAGTAAAACACAGATCATTAGCGCCTTCACTGACTAGGATGATGCTGCCCGTGCACTGAGACATAGCTCGAACAATGAGTATGAATAAGCTCCGAGTAAACAAAAGTCCTGGATTTGACAGGGGCTGGGGCTGGACTGAGGGGTTTCCTTTCAGCTCGATGCTTCTTCCCGTGATTCCAGTGATGAAAGTCGCACCTTACGCGGATCGCTCGTCCTTCGGCGAGGGGCCACTGCAGCACCGATAGAGTCCCTACAGGCAAAGATCGCGCTCCGCAAGCCACATCCACAGAGGTGTCTATCTATCTCGCCCCGATGAAGCCACGGAGACATATGTGAGAAGTAGAAGGATCAGTGCTCCTCTCGATGTAGCGAGGGTGGCACGCGTCCCACGAGTGTCTACCAGTGGCCAGCAAGTGGGCTTGAGCTTTACTAAGAAGCATGTGCAGCGACAATGATCTGTACATTGTAGTTCTAATGATTCATTCTCATCTCATGTGGACCTCTTCATAGAAGTCTTGAAGATAGTATGACAGTACGTTTGCTCTTCTTCTGGCAGTACTAGAGATTATCATTTCGATCCCTAGATATTGATATATAAATTGTCGATTATTGGCGCCCCAGGATGCATGACAGCGTCAGTGCGGGTATATAAATACATTGTATAGGCCAAAAAAGAAAATTCGAAGATATCATGTCTCTACATTGTCTGGCAAAGCCAAGCTTGGACACTAAGACAGTAGCTTGGTACTTATCTCAGACGAGACAAATGTTGCTGGCCATCTTGCCCAGGTGGAGGAATGAGTCGCATTAGCCATTTCAATGGCGAGAAAGTGTCAAGAGAGGTCAGCCCAATCAGAACCCGAACAAGACTGTGGAAGAGTCTTGGAGCGAGTAAGCTTGAATTTCTTGTACTGATCGGAGCAAGGCTCAATTCAAGTCAGGGGCCCTCAGACATTCATCGACTTGTCGGAAGACTGCTGGAAGGTCTCCGGGAAAAACCCCGGAGGTGGCCAAATATCCGCGATCGACGGCGGGTGGACCAAAGTTTGAGAATCGACTAATCGATCCGGGTCATGACAGAATGCCTGGAAGGTACTATCGTCTAGGAAACCAAAGTCTCTAAGGCCAGCCTCACGGTTGTTGGACCACTCAGTGGTGTCCAAATATGCCAAATCTTTGAAGATCATATCGAGATCACCTGTACCGGCAGGATTGAATCCCATGAGATCTCCAGCTGGAACGGAACGATCACTGGCGGGAGCCATGCCAGACATCATGGTATTGGGAGTGGAAGGGTCAGGGGTGCGAGGTTGTGGTTGGCCAGGTCCCGAGGTATAAATTGCATCGGGTGCCCTGCGCGGCATACCTTTCTCTGAAATGATCGACTGCTGCATGGGAACATCCATCACCCCGAGGTCTGCATTTTCCATGACTGTGTCCTGCGGTGTGAGGGATTGTGTGTCCACTGGAATACTAATGCCCCTGATGGAGGGGATATAATTTTCTTGTTCATGCGGGGCCAGCCCATGAGGACCACCGATTTGCATAGCCGTCGCTGAAGAGCTTGCTGCTGGCATGGTGGGGACAGGCAGGCTTCGAGCATAGGAGGAAGGCTGACCACCAGAGAAACCGTTAGGCTGCTGTGAGCGCTCCATCGCCGACACTAACGATCCGTATACAGGCCATGTAGGGATCAGCACCGCTGCCTTCTGTCTGAACTCCTCGGCCCATTTCACAAATGGGAAATTATCCGATGAATCAACCATGTGGCGCAGCGCGAAGGCTTGCTCAGAAATCATGCGGAGGGCATTTTCAAACAAAGGAGGAAATCCACACAAGGGAAAATTCTCCAGATGCTGCGTGATCATCGACAACCCTCGATAAAGAAGCTTCTTGGCCCCTTCCGTTGCCGGTCGCTGAGATCGATGCAGCCTTTGTTCTCCAGGAATGAGGCGTAAATACAGCCAAAGCAGAGTGGAAACGTAGGTCAGGCCAAGGTAGCTCTGATGCGGTAATAGAGCCGAGTGTCGTTCTGGGTAGATACTCTCTGGTCCGACCAAACGACATCCAAGTGGAAGGTTGTCATCCCACTGCTTCAGGTCTATCACCAATTGCTGCGCGAACGTGTCCGCTTTATACCCCATCGACAGATTTCGTGCTGTTTTGTTGAGAACACTTGCCAATTCCACCAAACGATTGAAGCAGCTCAAAGCCAGCAGTGGCCCTCTCCGAGGGGGATTCTTTCCTTGCGACGCCCCAGTTGGGGGAAGAACATCGACCCATGAGTTCCATTCCTCCAGTCCATCCTCTTCCAAAAGGCCCACCGTGGCCAGATCACTTGAAGACATGGCAGGGCATCGTGAGAGGCGAAACGATAACATGGAATCAGCGACAAAGCACCCCAAAAAGACTGCTTTACCCTGCTTAACTTCTTCAGACCTTCGCGTATCACTGAAAGAGCCCAACCCCATGGCCACAGCCATACGTACTGCTTGTCCACTCAGCAGCCAGGCGGCCGTCCAGTCTTCCAAGCCCATGTTCACCAATGTCAGTAAAAGTAATGCTTGGATATGGCCGAGTTCGTAGCGTTCATTCTCGGACGGTATGAGACTCCGAGCCACCGAATAGTATTCTTTGGCAAGAGACAGTGTTGGTGTTCTAGCGGGGCCGGTGCGCGGTTCATTTCGGGACTGCGTGATAGTGTAGCTGAGGATTGCCCAGAGGGCAGCGTGATCCCCAGACCCAGGTGAGTTTGTCTGGACGGAGATGGGCGCATTGGCATAGAGGTATGAAGCGCGGAGAATGTTGTGTTTGGCGACGATGGGGAACCATGAGTGAGTGGCGGCGAAATACATGTCAAGCAACTGAGACGTCTGAGGCGGTAGCTGCAGCGCGGACTGACGGCCGTTAGTCGTGGCATCGCGACTTGCAGATTGCTGTGCCAGTCGAGCTCGTTTGGTAGCTGGAGAGACAGCGGATGATCCGACGACCCGCGGCGCGTCGGGACCTAGGGGCGTCGATTCTCTGCCAACTCGGATTGGCCACTGGCCTTCCTGGGGATCATCAGGGTCCCGGGATCGTTTCCCTGTTGTAGATGTTACCTCGGAATTGGTAAGCATCTTCTCCAGCGCGCTGTTCAAGCGGCTCGCCTTCCAAGTTTCGTGCAAGCTCTCCGAAGACCCATCATCCGTCCAAGCCGCCATCAGCTTGTCGCGGCGCCCAGCCGATTCCGCGGTTGTTCCCAGCATGGCTAGCATGGCCTCTTCTAATCCGTCGATGTTACATATGGACAGTGCCCACAACTTCTCTAAGCCGCGCACGTATCCTTCGGGTAGACCTCGCTTCTTCGCATGAGGGTCGTAGGAGCAGGGCTGGCCCGAAGCCTGACAGGCGGAGCAAGTGGGACGCGCGCCATCACATTTATCCTAGGTTCGGACAACGCGGATTAGCCTGACATTGATGAGTGCATCGAGCGACAACTTACCTTTTTACTACGACAGCGGTCGCAGGCTCTTGAGACCCTCTTCCGCCGAGGGGCCTTGTCGGAGCCCTCATCCATGAAGAGGGTTGGACAGGGCAGCAGTCATGTCATGCAAGGGAAATGCGAATGAACTGCAGAGCGGAAGCGCGATCGATGAGCGCTGATCAGAATTGCCCCAGAAAGTTCCAAGAGATCAGGAGTCCAGTTCCGTCCAAAATCATCCAAGATATCTCAAAAGGTATCTCGGTTATCTCCGAGAACCAAAGGCGGAGGGTCGCGCAGTATTAAAGCAGCGAGACGCAATCGGAACCGATTACGCAAAAAATGTCGACCAAGAACTTGTTACCCTTACGGTGAGGGACCCATGGCTCGGGGGTTTTGAATCATAAACAGCGCTGAGGCTCGGAGCAAATATCGGGAGCTGTGCCCGGCTCTCGGGCTTCCCCACGTCCCCACGATCCGATATGGGTGACTTGTCTAGTCATCTGCACTGATGCCCTAGTGCACTTCTTTTCTAGGTCTTATAGGTCTTCTATAAAAAGTCTACAACACGCATTGAACCTAGCTAGAATAGACCACATCATATAGCCAAGCGCCCCCCATCATCGATCTTTTATCTTCGGAATCTGTATGTCATATACACTGCTTCCCTGTGAAATGACAACTGCCGACCATCGGCAATTTGACTTTGCTCTGCCCCACATGTCGAGAATCCCCTTGGATCCAAGATGATTGATTCACTATTGATCTGATTCTCAGAGGATCTACGAGGCTGTTCATTGGAGACCGTGCCGTATCAGCTACGGCATCCCGAGCCCCGAGCTGGATCACCGATCACCCAGATCCTTCCTGATCGACCTGACTATAATACCTCGTGGTCTGTCCCGAGGTAATAAAAAAATTATCCGAAAAGGGTTGCGCAAGACCCGTGAATGTATCGGGGTCATCGCGAGTTTTTGCTTCGGAGCAATCGGGCAAGATATTTCACGACTTCGTCGGGAAGGATAAAAAAATCCACTCGGAATTACGTGTCTGACTAAGTTTGAAAAAGAGGATAAATTCTTTGCCGACGGCTTTCATATCTAAACACAAGACCTGTCGTTGGGATCATTCAAGTCGAACCGAATTTTGAAGTATTTTGAAGTATAAAACCTCAGACCCGATTTTAATTCGAGACACTAAAAGGTAAGCTTGTCTTACTCTTTCCAAATATAGTCTTTAAATTGTCATGGTCCCATTACAACACATCAAGAACGGGGCTAACACACTTTTCAGTGGACATCCTCAACTAACAAGATCAGGAAAGATATGATGGCAAAGAGATATAGACATAAAGTGCACATTTTCAATTTTAAAGACACATGATACCAAGGCAACCCATTATCTCAGATAGAAAAGGGTAAATCACTCGTCTCATAATCATCAATGGCCTGCGGGCGGTGAGTACCGTGCCCGGCCTCTGCGGAGGAGCTTTATTTTCATTTACTTGCAATTCACCTCGCGCAGGATCCTTTGCTACATTGGCCGGTTTCCTCTACAGTCTCCTTCATGCCTAGCTTCTCGGAGCCTCAAAACTCCATTGCCTGCTGGAGAAAACGCAAGCGTGACCATGAAGACTCCGCAACCTTGCCCCGTCCGTACGTTGTTGATTCCTCTGACCCTATAATTTTAGTCGGTGTTCACTCAACATCAGTTCACTAATTTTGCTTCATAGGTCATCTTTTGTGCCATTTAGAGTAGGCCATCCAAACTGTGACGTCGGTTTCTCTTCACCCCTGGCCCATCACCCAGAAGGAGGTGACTGTTCATTTCAACCCCGGTGCCTTCCTCGCAAACGCCGACACCTCCAGACCCCCTTCCTCTCATTTTCAACCCCTCAGCAAACCTCTCTCTTCTCACCGAACGCCTACGTTGCACCGCTAGACCCTTACTCGCCGCCCGTCTCTCCCAAGACCCTCGTGCCGCTCTCCTATCCATCAAATTCAGCCTCAGCGCTACGTCCGTGTCACATCTGTCACAGACGCCCCACAACTCGCCACGTCCTAGATGCATATGCAGACTGTGACCTATGTGGAGAAAGAGCCTGTTTCATCTGTTTGCGCCAGTGCGATGCCGTCGATTGTCCCGGCACCATCAATGTACCAGTAACAGCACCCAACGGAGATCTGTTCAGTCAGGAAGAAGATTTCGATGGACGGAGGAAGATCTGCTCTAGCTGTGCAGTCGAAGGCATCACTGAGACCGGCACAGAAATCGTGAGATGTCTCGACTGTGTTCGCGGTCATACCCCATGGTCCGCGGGGCCCACTGCCTCGCCGTGGACATTGAATGAGATGAATCATGATGGCATGGGCGGATGACTTTGCACTTCTATCGCTCACATGAATAACGATACGACCGCATGAATCTCTTTCTCGGAGTGGATCACGAACACACCTCTTCTATAATACTTTTTTTGGCGGTCATGGAGTTGGATAGCGCGTGCACTGAAACTCTGCATTTCACTACTCTTTCACATTCACAACTTGTCTTTTAGGAGATAGCATCACCCGCGGCATTTCGATGCGGATATTCTAGCATAGCATTATTTAATAATACATTGTGATACCAATCGACTTTATAGTCAATGAGAAGTCAAGATGCTCCAACAATGCTTTCGATTATGATAGATGCAGTATCTATGGTTTAGAGATGAATAGACCTCGGCTTCCACGCCGACGGGGTATAACAAATATTGTCAGCAAGGAGATACACTGAAACCTCCGCCTTCTTTTCGTTCTCTCTGCTCACCGACCAAAGCGCATCTGAGCCCCAGCATAATGCCACAAGCCCCGCATGAATCCTTGGTACTCAACGGCTTCTCCATACCCAGTAGTTAGAGCGTGGTTGCGATCGCCAGTGCAGTACATCTCTGTCAGACGAATCTGCCATGGAGGATAGCCATCCAGTTTCAAGAAAGACCCGAATATCAACAAGAGATCCGGCTCAGGCTTGAGGATCTTCGCAGTACCAGAGGCAAAGTCGGTTTGGAGGGGCTGAGTAGTGATCTCGCTGATCTCCGCATCCACCAGTTCAGGCGTAATATCCTCCGGTGACAGCTTGCCGTTCTGTGCCATCTCCGCCAGGGTCTTGGTCAAATCAACAAGTGTCTCACGACCGTCGGTGGAGGACAGAAGAAGAAGTGCGAGAGCAGGGTTCTCAGAGTGTGGGTCAGGGGCGTCGCCGTGCACGGGGTGGTGGGGGGCGAAGAGTTGGAGAGAAGGCTGCTGAGAGGGTGTGCCGTAGTAGGAAGCCAATTTGGTGGTGACGATTTGATGCAAGGCTGGGATGCAGGATTTGAGGGCGCCTATCCAGTGAAATTAGTATACGTCAAGCAAGTGGGAAGAGATTATCATACCTGTCTTTTCATATACGCTGAGCTGTTGGATTCCCGCGCATGAACTCCAGGCAGTCAATTCGGCCACCTCGTCCATTAGCACCGCCAGGGCATCATCTTCGGTGCGCAGTGTCAGAATGACGCTCAGATGCTGCGGCAGTCGTTTCAAGCCACGAACATCTTTGCGGATCAGCTCGGGCGTGCGGTGGTGGTGGTAGACGACGGCAAAGACACGGTCGACAACGGCATGGTAGGCCTGTAGCAATCGTACGATGATACCGAAAATGATGTGTGTGATAGCATAAGTCAGGTGGTGGATTTGAGACTTGATGAAAGAGCGGATGGGCGTCTTTCGAGCCTTCTGGCGTCGCTGGGATGCAGAGGTCGAGGCTCGGGATCGTTGCGGCGTCGACAGTTCGGCAGGATCTGGCAGGTATGGCTTCAACAGATTCGCTCGATCAGTGGCATTGAGTTGGTTGTTTCTTGAGCGGATTTCTGCGCGCAGGATCTCGCGATCTTTTTGGGAGACCATGGTGGCCGGTTGTTGGTGAAAAACAGCGGGAACTTTGAGATGTCCTCTACTTGTCCACATGCAAGTCACAGTGGATTGTACAACTTAATTCACAGCCCAGGTTCACGCTAGTCGTTGTTCGTGCTACTGGTAATATTTCGTAGAGTCACACATGGACAACTCCGTCTAGATCTTATTTTTGCTGCCAACTGAATCATTTGGACTGCCTCTGCGTTGAGGCCAAGGTATTCCTTTCTACACGGGTAACTTAAGGTAAAACTGCAAGGCAACTCGGCCAATTGTGTCATATTAAATAAGATTTAATTCAAAACAATTCTACTGCCTGGTTTATCCATGCTTTGTGCACATAGTGTATAAGGTAATGATTTTCGTAGCATCAAACGATCAAGACCAGGCGGTGACTTTGATCGCATTCCGGTGGATTTACGCGCACCTCCGACTGCGCGCATCTCAGCTTTCCCCGGATTCTCGCGATCCTACCACATCAATACCTGAGCTGGTCGATCCTCACATACTGTGCCTGGTCACAAGGCGGCCCATGAATTTCATTCTACAATCGCCATGATGCCCGACAATGCATCTATAATCTCCTCGAACCCCGCCCGCTCCGTCTTCCCTAGAGGCCCTAGCTTCACACTCGAGGATTTCTCTAGTCGCGACTTTATCGTCAAGGAGTTTATCGAAACGCTCTCCGACAGTGCCATCTCCGGTCGCCGCTCAGCCGTCGGAACCACCGGTGTTGCCAACCAAGCCTTTGACCCCAAGCCCCTCATCCGCACGTTTGAACATGCCCAACGAAGACTAGGCGAGCTATCGGGGGATCTGGAGATACGCGAGAATGAGCTTTCAGCAGCAGTGCGACGCGCCGAAGCTCAGCATTCGCAAAACCTCACCACGCTGGGCCGGAAATTGCGACAGACCATTGAGTCGTTTCAGCAGCTGGACACGTCACTCAATGGCGCCGGTCTAGAGAATGCCGGGGGTACGGGAAACATGGCAGTAGAAACCGGAAGAAGATTGGAGGAGCTAGATCGACAGCGTCGCCGGGCGCTAGATGCCCATTTCCTGTTGGAGTGTCGGGACGGGGTATGTAATCGGGGCGAGATCTCGCTCCTGAGAGAACCTACGGCGGTCTGGCACGGGAGAGGCCAAAGTGCGCTCGGCACAGTTCGCACGACAGCTGCTGCGTATCAGTCAACGATTGGATCCGCAGAGTTGGCAGGAGAACCTATCAGCTGCCAATGGCGGACACACGCCGAGTTCCTCATCAGAATCGGTAAATGAGAGCCCTACACCGCGGCGGAACACACGAGAGATTATTGAGAAGTTTTCGGAAACTCTGGAGAAGGACCTGCTGAAACAATTCGACGAATTCTACCGCAAGGCCAACTTCGACGGCATGAAGGACTGTGCTACCGTGTTGCAAGATTTCAACGGCGGCAGTAGTGTGATTGCGTTGTTCGTGAACCAGCATCAGTTCTTCATTGACCGAAGTCAATTGGTGACCGAGGAAGTGGGCGGTGATGCTGAATCATGGGAGAAGTTGGCCGATCCGGATGCCGAACTTCCTAGTATCGATTCTAGCCTTCAGTCTTTGCTCGACGAAGTGAAGGTAGTGGTGCAGGAAGAATCCACAATTATTAAGAGGGCCTTTCCCTACTACGAGCAGGTCCTGGGCAAATTCCTGCAGCGAGTCTTCCAACAATCGATTCAGCAGCGACTCGAGATGGTCCTAGAAAAGGCCAGTGGAGTTTCGTCACTAGCTTTTCTACGATGTCTACAGAGCTCACGGGGCTATATCGGCTCGTTGATTGATGACTTAAAAGCGCACGGATTGACCGAGCACCCGGATCCCATCTCCTCGCAGACCGCACTGCTGCTGGACCAACAGCTGGAAGAGCTGTTTGTTCCCTATTTTGTCGGGTCATCCTATATCGAACGCGAGAAGCGCACCTTGGAGGAACTATTCAATGCGATACTATTCCGATTCACTTGCTTCCACGCTCGCCGGAAGAAGGCTGCTACCACGTTCATGGCGTCACTGTCTAGACCTGGAACTGAATTGCTCTCCACGACTCGAGATACTTTCATCAATCGACTGGACTCGTACGACGTCTCGCCTGTTCAACGACGGATTCTGATGCATATAGCCAAGATAGACGATGTCCCGGAAACGAAGCTAACCGAAGTCAAGCTGACCGACGAAGACGGGCAGCCCAACCTGAGTGACGCCAAGCGCATGCTCAAGTGGCTTGCGGAAGCGGTAGGTCGTGGGCTCGAGCTGAGTGTCAACTCGGATACCCACAAAGACGTGTCGGCTCTTTTGACTCTTCTACTCGTGACAATGGGTGACGGATACGTGGATGTTTGCCTCGATGCCGCCCTGGAGGCGGCCACGCAACAGGAGTCCAGCAAGACCGAGCCAGACTTCAGCTATCTTCTGTCGGTCCGAACGACTATCAGTATCACCACGTTGATGATCATGTGTGTGAATGCCGTGTTGTTACCCTTAGCGACCGGGAGCATCACCACCCGCCGTGACATGGAAAAGCGCACGAGCCAGACGACGTCACGAATCGAAGAGAAAATCAATACAATCGAACAGAAGACGATCGACGCCTCGCTCGCGTGGGTGAGTCGACTACTCTCCGGACAGAAGAAAAATGACTTCCGACCACGCGAGAGTGACAACGCCTCATGGCTGGAGATGTTACAAACCCCGGTAGGTCATATTCTCCGGATCTGACTTGTATCAAACAAGTTTCCGCGCCCAAAGCTAACTTCGAGTCTAGACCTGCGCCTCGATTTGTACGTTCCTGACGAAGGTGCACAACATCGCCCGCACGTCGTTACCGGCCAGCGGGGCCAACGTTCGTCAGGTACTCACGGAAATCGCCCTTGGGACGCGCGCATTGCTCCTGGAGCATTTCAAACGGTTCGCCGTCAGCGGACCCGGTGGCTTAATGGTGACCAAGGACATGACGCAATATGCGGACTTACTCAAGTCGTGGGACATTGACGAGGAGACCAAAGGCCCCGGTGGCGCGCTGGACGTGTTATTGGAGGTGGGTAGCCTATTTGTTATCGGTGCAGAGGCACTACGCGAGCGCATCCGTGGGGGGAGCCGCCAGTGGAGCGACCGGGTCTGGCGGGTCAAGCAGAGCTGGGCCCGAAGCCAAATTGAGTGTGCAGGAGGTACGGGCGTATGTCTCGCGGCGCGAGGACTCGAACACGCCAGCGATGCAGCAAGTGCTGAATGCACTGTAATAGACGAGTGGAGACTCTAGTTTTCGTCCGCAGTCTCTTGTGTGAACCCCAATTAGGGTCATAGTAGTTACGAAGTAGGTAGAATAGAAGCCTAGAAGTAGGCCAGTTTACCTAGGTATAGTTTTGTGACTCGTATGCTTTCCCCGTTCGTTCTAAATCTCATCGATTCCATATTTCTCAGACGCATTAGCGTACCGATCCGGGTGGAGCCCCCGTTTCCTCGTTTGCCTGTCTGCCTTAGTTCCTCGTCCTTCTTCTTCTTTGTCCTTCGTTTCCGTTCTTTGCTTTTTCTGACTGGCATTTGAAATCGATCTGACGACTCGATCCTGAATATCTCCAAGCCGTTTCAGCGCATCCTCGTGGACTTCATAATAATTTTAGGCTCTTCATCCGCGACGATCCATGCAGTTGACCAGTCACAAACCATTATGCCCTTGCATCGGCAGCGATGACCGGATCCTAGGGAAACTGTGAGAAACCTGGATCCAAACATCCTGGGCCGGGCCGGGATACGAAGGCGGCCGTTTCTGGGATGACCAGTCTCATAGTTTGATTCTCCAGGAGCTAATTTCCTCGCGGAAAACGTACCTTTCGTGTGCTCGGCTACAAGTGACAACACGGCACGCAAACGCAGACGTGAACCGTTCCATCGCAGGGTTCATGACTCGTCATAACGATATGCAAAAGCAATAACTCGTACTTTTGGAGAGGGGAAAAGGGTTCCTCGTAGAAAGAGAAAGGGCCAACGCACATCTCCACTGAGGGGGCGTCAAGGTGACAGGTCTCCAAATAGATCTTGTCACATCACGGTCTGTGCACCGGTTCATGATATCGAAATCCATCCATGTAGGACTTGTAAGACCCTCGGCGCTTGCAGGAGCCCCTCTCCTTCCTGCATCTTTATATCCAGGAAGCCTCGCTCTCTTTCTCTGTTCCCCTAGAATATACAATACCCTTTTCTATTGAACATTGGACGCCACCATCGATGCGTCTGATCCGTACATACCGTTAGGGTCATTGAACTTGGCATTGAGATCGACATTTGACATCGCATCCATGCAACTTCCGGCCAGTGAGGACTTTGAGTCATTACCTCCAGCAGTGAGAAGAAAGGTATGTACATAGCACGCACACACATGCACACAGACACCTGTGTGGGCATTTCTCTTTTTCGATCGTCACTGGTTTCCCCCTCCTTGCCTGGTGAATCGATAGTCCGCTCGATAGTGTCGGAGAACATCAATTTCTGGACGGCACGATGAGCCACTTTCTTTGTTGAACACCCTTGTACATCACTTCCTTGTCGAGTGGCTTCGGGTTACCCCTGAATGGAAAGTCGGAAAGTCGGAAACGCAAGTGGAGATCACCAACACTCGCACTATTATACCATGGCGCTACCCTCGACTCTGCACATTGGCCAACGCCGCTTTGTTTTACCCACTTGATCGTTCATTCCGCTGACTCGGCCCAGTTCTTCTCGAATGTCGAGCGCATGCGCATCAGGCTAGCCCAGAGCGATCCCAGTTCCTTCTCCAACTATGGCTCCCATCGGACTCGCCCTGGGCCTGGCCCTCTCCACCCGAGGAACCCCTCGACATCCCTGAGGAGGCATCGTCTGGAGAAAAATAGACCTCAGAATCTTCGCAAACCCGGCTCATTACAACTGGCCTACTTGGTCGCCGAGGCGGACTCGCAATGCTTCCATTCTCTCCCCGCTAAACTCCAACAGAAGCTCTTCTCTCCGGAGGAACGGATCCGTTTGCGCAGCGCCTATCGGGAGAGTGTCATCCTCGACGCTGCCGACGAGGCGTTCTATCGTAGACCTAATACTCGGGGTCGCCACTCCAACGACAGCCACCCGTCAGAAGCCACTTTACCTGTCGCGCAGCTATCATCCGTCTTTTACGACTCTGACTCGGATTTGGACTCCGAGGACGATCTTGATCCCAGAATGGATCAGTCACTTTACGACAGCTTTCGCTGGCTCGATGAGGATGGTGATTTGGACCTGTCACTGGACGAATACCATGCACATGTGGCCGAATCAGCTGCAGCGAGGTTGAAGTCTCGCCGTCGTCCCTCCTTCCGGCGGTCCCTCTCCATTTCTAAACATGCTCTGAGGCACCGACCAACAGCCTCATTGCCCCCTCGTCCATTGCCTTCCAGTCCTTCTATACCGCCCCTGAGTCCGATCGCCAGTACTGATCGCTCGATTTCGCGCCCAGGATCTCGTCGTCAACCATCACATGCACCGAGGTCATCAACCTCGAGTATTGACCCTGAGGCGCAGTACTATCAGGACCCTGATGCTCGTCTCAAACTGCGGGTCTACCTCGCATCTCCACAGAAATTCGATGAGGCTATTGAGTTCGGCTTCCCCTCGTTGGACCAGGATAAGGAAAACATCCCACCGGAGCTACCTGCTACCCCAGAGCCGGCGAGCGAGTCTCATGACTTCTGTGGAACTTTTTTTGAAGATGAAGACGGGACTATGATTGGTAGCCCAGGAGGGTCGTTGAATGATCCACCCACGCCACAACTCCAGCCACAGATACGAGAAAGTTCTCAAACATCCGTGGACCACCAGTCGTTACTGCAGCGGCGTCAATCGTCACTCCCCGGGTCGAAAGCTAGTCCGCAACGACTACTGGGGAATCGCGAGATGACCCTGAAGATGACCTTGACCCGACCCGACCTTCGCACCGAGTCTCCCGCTTCATCACAGAAGTCACCTCAGGAAGATCCATTGCAATTGGCAGCACTTCCACCAGCAGACCGCAGCCAACATATTTGGGATTCAGATCTACACGAATCAGGCACAATGAAGAAGATGTGGCGCAAGCTCCTTCGACGAGCCTAAAACTTCTTACACGTTGGCATCTCTGACTCTCTCTCCCTCGTCTGGGGTTGGCATACTTTTCTCGCTTTTTAGCGCGCGAACATTTGTTTCTAAACGGCGTCTTTTGGCGGAAGACGGTCTCTGCATTGAAGCGTGATTTTGGTGTCGGATCATGGAACTTCACCACATTCTTGTATCTATCAATTCGCAGCGCTCTGTATATAGAACCATTTTTGCTGCATAATCTTTTAAAATAGTGCATTGGAGGCCTTGATTTCAATACCTTTTACACATCTATATCTTCCATGTTAGCGTCAATTGATCTCCGGATACAGCGTAAAGAACCGTGGAACGCGCGAACTATGCGATAGCCGATAAGTTGCACGTGACAGGGGAGCTCCCCAAGCAGAGGCCACGCAGCTCCGTCATCTCTTTCGCGTCATCTGGATTTCTTTGCGCTTTGCGAATCTAGTGTTTTAGACACAACCCTGCTTCTTTTGACAATCACTCGATTCACTCCTCCCTCTCACCTCATCCCCGTTCATCGCCCCGGCTCGGCCCGCTTCTTGAAGGCGGTTCCTCCAAACCACGTCACTACCCATTCAGATGCCTAAGGATCAGCGGTCATGATTCCGAGGTGGCTGTTGCTCGTGGTCGGGCTCTTGCTGGCATTTGCCGCTGGCCCGGCCGCGGCAAAGGGGGATAATCCCAAGGTGTCCTCTACCGAATTCGATAGCCCGCCCTCCGACTTGTTCTACTTCGACAGCAGCAACACGATAGTCTGGCGAGACCCTCTCAAGCAGAATGCTCTCATCTCATTCGATGGAGGCAAAGAATGGGAGGTCATCAAGGGTGCTGATGGAGATATGGAAGGTCAGGTCGCCGTAATCTGGAGACACCCGCATGATAAGGAACACCGCGCGTACGCTCTTAGCGAGGGCACCACTCACTGGGTTACTACGGACCAAGGAAAGACTTGGAAACCGTTTGAGACAGGCGTTCAGCCGAGCTTGAAGCTCGGACGGTCTGCTCCTTTGATGTTCAGTGGCTGGGATCCCAAAAAGGTGATCTTTCACGGCAAGGATTGCTCTTCTTTCCCATGTGTGAGGGTCACTATCTATACAACGGATGACTTCAAAACTCATAACACCTTGGAGGGCGCGTTCTTATCATGCCTTTGGGCTGCGGGTACTCCGGAGTTCGGGCATGATGTCAACATGCCCGACACAATTGGGGATCGGGTCATCTGTGTGACCCCCGGATTGCGGAGTCCTTTCGATATGACGGAACGTTTGGTCTACTCCGACAGCTACTTCCGCGACGATGCGCACGGCACCGAAATCAACTTGGATCGGGGACGGCCTGTCAGTGGCAGACAGATCCTGATTCGATCAGTTAAGAAGTATCTGGTTGTTGGACTTCAGTCAGCAAGCACCATCGAACAAGCTCTTTACGTCAGCGATGACTCTCACGAATGGCATCGCGTTGAATTTGGTGGCCACCGAATTGAAGAGGACGCGTATACTCTACTGGAAAGCACTAATTACAGTCTCCAAGTGGATGTGCAGACAACATGGGACTCGAATCGCATGGGTGTACTCTACACTTCCAACTCCAACGGAACCTACTTCACGCCCAATATCGAGCATACAAACCGGGACAAGGAAGGATTTGTGGATTTTGAGAAGGTCACCGATATCCAAGGCATTGTCATTGTCAACACTGTCGACAACTGGAAAGAAGCCCTTGGCTCAGACGGGACAGAGAAGAAGGTTGTGACTGATATCAGTTTCGATGACGGCAGAACTTTCCAGCATCTCAAGGTTGGCGACGACAGATTGCATCTCCATTCAATGACCACCTACGATGCACTCCGTGAGTTGCCAGTTTTGCGCCGAATGTTTTCCAGCCCAGCTCCGGGCCTGGTCATGGGCGTGGGCAACACAGGCGAGTATCTGAAGGACTACAAGGACGGCGATCTTTATGTTTCGGACGACGCCGGTCTCACTTGGCGTCATGCTCTGAAGGGCCCGCATCATTTCGAATTCGGTGACCAGGGTGGTGTGATTGTCGCTGTCACCAGCGAAGGCAAGACTAAGGAGGTTCAATACTCTCTCAACCATGGCAAAGAGTGGGAGACGCCCCTTGAGCTGAAGGAGGCTATCAAGCCACTGTATCTCACAACTACCCCAGACGCGACAAGCCTTAAATTTATGCTAGTCGGTGCCGCTGCTAAAGGCGTCGTGGTATACTCGATTGATTTCGATGGTCTTCACGAGCGCAAATGCACCGACGACGACATCAAGCCTTGGATCGCTCGCAAGAATGAGAATGGAGAAGCCGATTGTCTTATGGGTCACAAGCAAGTCTACCAGCGACGCGACCCCGATGCGGACTGCTTCATGAAGAAGGAGTTTAAGATGAAACCTCCTGCCTTTGAGCGATGCAAGTGCTCTGCTGAGGACTTTGAATGTGACTACAACTTCAAGCTTAGTGAAGATGGCAAAGAATGCGTTCCAGCCGTTCCTTTGACTCCTCCGACGGGCCAATGCAAAGACCCCAGCGATACCTACAAGGGACCCTCGGGCTGGCGACTCATCCCTGGAAATGTCTGTATCCGCGACGGTGGAGAGAACCTTGACAAAGAGGTTGAACGATCGTGTGGAGACTCCACTGGCTCTCCACCTCCCATCGCTGATGGCAAGGTTCGCGCCGGTGAGCCGCATTACTTCTCCGTCACAGGCATGAGTACCCACAACTACAAGGAATACTTCTATCTTGAGCGACAGACGAGTAACCAAGGAGACGATGAGACCATCTTCATGCTCACGAACGAGAAGGAACTTTACATGACACAAGATCACGGCAAGACTTGGGAACAGCCCAAAGCGCTCAAGGACGAGAACATTGTAGCGATCGCCCCTCATCCGCACTATGTTGATGGTGCTTACTTCCTGACCAGCGGCTTAGATGGCTGGTCAACTGTCAATCGTGGAGCCAGTTTTGACAAATTCAAGAAGCCCACTAAGTCTATGTCGATGTACACTTCTCCCTTGTCTTTCCATGAAAAGCACATCGACTGGATGATGTGGGTCGGCAACGATGAGTGCGAGGGCAGTTCCTGCACTTACACTGCGTGGTATACCAAGAATCGAGGTGATGAATGGCACAAGATGCTCCGTGGTGTCGACCAGTGTCAATTCGGATACCATGATGGTCGGGAGAACAGCGAAACACTCATTCTTTGCGAGCAGTACTTCGAAGAAGATCGGAAGAACAACCGTCAGCTGGTTTCCAGCAACACCAAGGACGACTGGTTCGCAAACCCCAATGTTATTAACGACAACATCGCCCACTTCGTTACAATGAATGAGTTCTTCGTTGTGGCTACCTTCCCGACTGAAAAGCATAAATTCCTGAATGTCAGCACCAGCATGGATGGCCAGACCTTTGCCCAGGCCCACTTCCCCATCAATGTCGATGTCAATCAATACACCGCGTTGCCTGGCTCCAACTACGCTTTGTTCCTGCAGGTGGTGATCAACACGGAGAAGGGTCGCAGCTACGGTTCCTTGGTCAAGAGTAACAGCAATGGTACATATTTCACCCTCAGTCTCCAGGGGCTGAATGTCAACGATTTTGGCTACGTGGATTTCGAGAAGATGGCTGGCCTCGAGGGCGTCGCTCTCGCCAATGTTGTCGGAAACATCAAGGATGTGCAGGACAAGGGCGCAAGCAAGAAGCTGCGTTCTATGATCACGCACAATGACGGTGGTCAGTGGGCGCTATTGGCCCCGCCCTTGGAGGACGCTGAGGGCAAGAAATTCGATTGCTCCGTCACCAAGGGCCAGGGCACCGAGAAATGCGCTTTGCACCTCCACGGTTACACAGAACGCCGCGATGCCCGTGATACCTTCTATTCAGGATCCGCTATCGGCATGCTCATCGGCGTGGGTAACGTAGGTGAATATCTTGGCAGTTCCGAGGACGCCGATACTTTCCTGAGCCGAGATGGCGGTGTCACCTGGAGGAATGTCAAGAAGGGACGGTACATGTTCGAGTATGGAGACGCCGGGTCTCTGATCGTGCTTGTCCGCGAGCTGCAACCGACTAAGGTTGTTCACTACAGTCTAGACGAGGGCGCCACTTGGAGCGAATTCCAATTCGCGGATAAGGAAATGATCATCGATGATATCTCGACTGTACCTTCCGACACATCCAAGCGCTTCCTGTTGTGGGGTAAGGATGCCAAATCCTCTGACAACAAGTTCGCCACAATTAGTCTTGACTTTAGCGGTATTTGGGATCGTGAGTGCGAATTGGATGAAGATGCGGGTGAAAGCAAAGACTACTATTTGTGGGCTCCTAAGCATCCAGCTCTGGAGGCACAGGGAGACGACGTTTGCCTGTTCGGACATGTCGAGCAGTATTACCGCAAGAAGCCCGAAGCCCAGTGCTGGATTAATTGGCGAGAGCCGCACATTCACCGAGTCGGCTCAAATTGCGAGTGCACCCGTGCAGACTTTGAATGGTAAAGTTCCAATCAACACATACGACAAGCATTCCCGTGAACTAACAAGTATTAGCGATTTCAACTACGAGATGCAGAGTGACGGCAGCTGTGGTCTTGTGGCTGGGCTTCCCAAGCCCGATCACAGTGAGCAGTGCAAAAACGATCCCGAGTTGGTTGAATACTGGGAACCCACGGGTTACCGCAAGATCCCGCAATCAACCTGCGAGGGTGGTCGTCGTTATGACCAGGTCGAGCCTCGACCGTGCCCCGACAAGGAACAAGAGTTCGAGAAGAAACACGGCATCAGCGGCGTTGGTCTATTCTTCGCCATTGTGATACCCATCGCCGTGGCAGCCGGAATCGGCTACTACGTCTTCACTAGATGGGACGGCAAGTTCGGACAGATTCGCCTGGGTGAGGGTGGATCGGTCACGACCGAAGGCCTGTTCGGTCGCGAGTCTGCGCTGGTCGCAATTCCGGTTGCTGTCATTGCTGGTATCGTTGCAGTTGCCCAGTCACTTCCACTGCTAGCTACCAGTCTATGGCGTAGTGTTAGTGGAATGGTGCGCGGTCGTGGCCGTGGCTACCAGCGACCTTATAACACTCGGGGCTCTTTTGCTGCCCGTCGAGGCGACTACACACATGTGGTGGACGATGAGGATGAATTGCTCGGTGCGGATGAATTCGAGGAGGAGGATGAGGCGTAGATGCCCATCGATTGAATATTTCAAAGACTTGGAATGTTATATGATGTGATTGGGAATATTGATGTGACATTACGAGTGCGTGTCTTTTGATCTCTTTCTTTTATGTATTGCATATTTGGCTGGAGCAGAATTGCCTCACTCCTGGCTAGTCTCGAATTTTCAGATAAGAACGGGGATAAAGAGACAAGGTTCTATTTCTTTTGCTTTGGATCATGCTGAACAGCGAGATCTCCTGATTTCATTCTTTGTCCATACTAAATCCTATCACCTAAATTCTGAAGATCGACCTCATTTAGGCAGGTCCTCCGGTCCAAATGAGTCGGGCAATAGCTAGAAGACAATTAGCCGTGCAACAAGATCGAAAATCATACTGTTTACTCACCTCGCTCATCGTCATGACCTTGTACGCACCATCGGCGTCATACATGTAGACAGGGAACGAAGGGGTCGTGAACTCGCGAATACTAAGCCCGTCAGTCCAGATCGAACATGTTATGGGAAAGAAAGAAAACAAGGATTCAAGAGAACATACTACTGGCGACACATTCCACAGGGCGATGCAGCAGGCTTGATATCTGTAGCAACAGCAAGAGCCTTGAAATCCTTGTGACCCGCCACCTAGAAACCTTTAGCCATACTTATCCCCCGAGACATAGAGAGACGTAGAGGCCAGGCAACATACAACAGCCGTACCGAAGGCGACACGCTCCGCACAGGTTCCAACGGGGTACGCAGCATTCTCAACATTTGCACCAACCACAAACTCGCCAGACGTGGTGAGGATGCACGCGCCGACACGGAACTTGGAGTACGGGCCTAGTCGGGTTAGCGATTAGCGATTAGCGATGTGAGAGTCTCTAGGCGAGTACTTACAGTAGGCGCGGCTCTTGGCCTCAATGGCCTTTGTGGAGAGAATCTGCAGCTCTTGGGCTGTGACTGGGTTGGTGATCGGCGGCATGGTAGGGGGAGTTGGAGGAGTCTGCGGGGTGAAGTTCGATGTTCATGTTTGAAGCGGGGTGCTTATCGCGATATCAGCTAGATATCAGCTATCAGTAGTGCTACATCTGGCGGAGACAGTACACTCCCCCAATGTGTTCGAGCTGTATGGTTAGTTCAATCATCATTTATCTAGATCAGTGTATAGTGACATAGAAGTATACACCTCTAGTGTGAGATCAATTAATGGTCCATTGCTGCCCCACACCACACAAGGTCCTCAGTACCACACTTCAGATCGATCATCGGAACATACTAGGGAATTAATTTAGAACTTAGGCTAGACGACAGATGTAATTATATTGTTTTTACAACAGTTCTATTGACGCCAGTCTTACGAGCCACGCCGAGCATGGCAGCAGACAGGTCAATGCCTTGGCACTGGCGAGAAAGGGAAATGGTTCATGAAGAACAATGCCATGGCTCGAGTCAAGGGCCAGGCAAGGGAAGATGAAGGCAACTTTGGAAATATGGTCAATGGCCCTAGCTTTAGTCTGGCTAGTTATGTAAGTTCGGCGGAAGCACTTGATGATTACGAGGGATCAGAGCTTGGTGACATACTCGGTCGGTGGGAAGACAAATACCAAGATACTCGGGATGATAACTCCCAAAATGCCGAAAAGAGTTTCCAAGGGGGAAAATGACCCACATGTTGTAGCGTATCTTGAAGTTATGAGAGGAGGTTGCTCCCACCGGCAAAAAGGGAACTCTCCTCCTCAACAGCTCCCCATTTTTTCCTGTATGGGCTTGAAAACCGCCGTCATCGGCTCATCAGCTCAATGTTATATTCCTTGACTTTGCAGCTACCTACCAATATACGTAGTGGTGTCAGAAAACAGGCTAAAGTGGGCAGTGCATGTCAGAGGCGCTGTCGTCAGAAGCTCAAAGTATGCCAGGTCTCTTGATCTGGATCGCCCGTTTACATTATGCGCCCATGTTGGAGTCTGTTGTGAGACGGCTGGTCAATGGCGCGCATTTCAGACGCCGTAGATCGACCAAAGACCTTTTCCCAAGCGCGAGAAAACGTCGCGACTGACGGCCAGGTCGAGCAAGAATATGATCACAATGTAAGCCAGTACAATCAGTACAATCGCTGCACACCAAGGATATTCAATCCAGTACCCCAATCCCCCAACGCATGTCTTTGGACCGATTCGTCCATAGGCCGGGTCAAGAAGATGGATGAATGCTGTGGCTACGATGATACCGGTTCCAAGGTGGCGAGCGAATATATACACGCTAAAAGGGACTTTCCACCTTGTCATGCGCTTGGAGACGACTGGGAAGATAGTAAAGGCGGAGGAAACGAAGAAAATCACAAAGATAGAGGAGAAACGACCACCGAGATGTCCATTGTAGTCATTGGAGGAGACTTCCATACAACACAGGACATCTTCCATGCTGGCCGTGTTCAGGTTGACATGGGTAGGATCGAAGGTCGACATCTTTGCAAGACAGCGACTTGCAGGTCAAAGGAATGGAGTTCCATGACGAGAAAGATCCTTGCAAGTTTTCTTATAGAGCAGTGCGTGAGGACCTTGGGCTGTACGATATCTCGTTAGCTTGATCCTTGCGAAAGATATCGTGAAGTCTGATACTGCTGCCTGGACTATCCACGGCATTCAGGTATTTGAGATGAATCTCATAGGGCTAGTGACAGTCGTTGAGCTTACTGAGGCCATGACACGCAATTAGTGAGGAACCATAGGGTTGAGAAGAGTGGAGAGGCACTCAATGCATGACTATTCGTTTTCATAGGCAAGGACGAAGGCGGGTACGCTCGCTTCGCAGTTCCGGGTGTCTCGAAGGCCCTAGAGGTTAGTGCTTGACTCTCGAGTTTTTGATATGTCAACATTTATTTTCCAGATTTCGCGAGCTCGAAGAGCTTTCAGGAGCTCAATTTCCAGGGAGATTGTCACGGAGGTCACGGAGAACATATTAGGATAAGACCTATCCGTCATTAGCATTTTCCAGTGTAGTAATGTCTTTCCATTGGGAAAATACCGCCTGACCAAGCAGACACTGTAAGAAGCTAAAGAGATTATAGTTTTGCTATTTTATCAATCCTTTGTAACCTCTTCCTAGAGGTTTTGCTGACCATTTTACCTGTGATTATCCTTTTTGTCCGAAGGGACAAGAAAAGAAAAAGGAAAAGGAAAGGGAAAAGGAAACAGAAAAGGAGAAAGAGAAAGAGAAAGAGAAAGAGACGTGAGGGGAATTTCAGCCAATTTCAGCCCTACGCAACCCCGCTCAGCATCAGCTCCAGCTTTAAGCTTCCAGGATATTATGTCTATCCCCAAAGCCGAGATTGTCAACGGCTGCAAGACTTTCATTCCTCTCGGTAATCTCTCTACACTTGCAAAGTCCTATGGTGACCCACTGACCCAGCGTAGAGAATAACCCTGAAGTGCTATCCCATCTCTGCGCGAACCTGAATCTTGCATCGGGCCTCACATTCCACGATGTGCTATCCACTTCTCCCGAGCTACTTGCATGGATTCCTCGTCCAGTTCATGCTCTGATTCTGCTTGCGGATAAGCCGATTTATCTCGCTGCTCGGGAGGCTGTGATACCCACGATACCGGAGTATCAGGGGTCGGGCGATGAACCTGTGTTATGGATGAAGCAGACGATCGGTCATGCGTGTGGCCTAATGGCATTGCTGCATAGTGTGTTCAATTTGGATGACAATTATGTTGTGCCGGGATCGGAGCTGGACGTTTTGAGGAAAAGCGCCGTTGAGCTTGCTCCGGCTGAGCGGGCAGAGTTGCTTTACACCTCGACTTTCTTGGAGGAAGCGCACATGAAGGCTGCTGTTTCGGGTTCTTCGAGGGCGCCGTCACCACATGATGAGAATCATCATCATTTCATAGCATTCGTACAGAAGGGTGATCAAGTGTGGGAGTTGAATGGGGGCATGAATGGACCGTTGTTGCGAGGAAACCTCGAAGAGGATCTATTGAGTGAGCGAGGGCTGGCCTTGACGGTGCAGGACTTTCTAGATGCTGCAGCTGCAGGAGGATTTGGCGAAATGAGCCTCGTGGCCGTCGCGGGAAAGGACTCGCAGTGATGATCAGGAGAAAGTCAATGTGCATTTGTATTCTATGTTCAAGAGAAAATGATCTATATCCATACCAAGTAACGAGACCCCAGGTAGAAACCCGTAAATTCGCATATGAGAATCGACTAGAGAGCTCTATGTGATCAAGAAATTTTAAAACTTTGAGCAAGGCATTAGACACCGGATGAGTCCAGGTTGCAGGGCTAATGGACCATGGAGCGAGAGGGCGAGAGGGTAAGTTTGAGTAGTTTGATGGAGGGCAGAAGGTGCGAGGGACCATAAACAGCACGTCGTGTCAGGAGCAAGGCGGTTTGGTATATCGGGAAAGGGTATCAAGCTGAATAGCACCGGATCCAGGCATTATATCGAGACGGATCATCTCAACTCATCCAAAATATGATCGCAATCCTTCGTAAACAGAGAAGATAAAGGCCGAACTGGGAGCCGAGCGCATGCAGGTGATCCCGCACCCGCGATACATGCCCTTCAAGCCCTGCTGCCTCCACAAGGACCGAGTGACATTCCAAAAGGTCTGTCGCGCGCCGTTAGCCGGGAGGCGCGAGACATCTTCCGTCTGCATGCGTGACTTGATGGTATCGGCCGGGTAAAAATAAGAAGTTGTAGCTAATACCCGCCGTCGCTCCAGCGACCAATTGCTGCCAGACAGCTAGAGACTCGATGTGGGAGCTAGACGAATTGTATTTCCGGAAGAGAGAAGAAACACCCTCGTAGCCGCCGAACCAGGCGGCACTACCTCCGGTCTCTCGGATCAGAGTTCCCATTTGACCGTGCCAGAAACCAATCAGTCCCTCCTGTCGGAAAACGGTTGCGATGAGTATAGCGGGACGAGGGGGTGGATGTCCCGCCTCGACCGGGACTTGCATCTTGCACTTGATGAGCTCAATTGGCGTGAGTGCCAACGAAGTCACAGATCCAGATGCAGCACCGGCAGCAATAAGAGCTAGGAAAGGCAATTGTTCTTTCTCGGGGAACACCGTGGCGCGCATTGCATCCTGGATGAGGCGGTAGCTGAAGAACAGACAGCTGGTTTCCACAGCGGCACCCATCATGGGGGCACTGATGCCGCGGTACAGTCCTTTGAAGCCATCTGCCCGGAACGACTGGCGGAAACAGTCCAGAGGACCGGTATATCGGAGAGGAAGATGTGCGGGTTGAGATTGAAGGCGAACCTTGACGGTGTCAAAGGGGTATTCGATCAGCTTGCCTGCCATGCCAGCAGTCTAAGTCGGTCAGCAGATATTCACTAGTCCAGGGGTATGGCACCACTCACGGAGCCGAACACAATATCCTTCATCGCCTCCAACCCTTGGTTGGGCGGGAGAGATGGGAGTTCCATCGGTTCACGGACGGGGATCGCATGCTCGGTCGCCGCCATCAAGGCTTCCAACAGTCACCCAAAGTATTGGGCTATCGGGACATGATTCGAAATAAAGAACAAGGAAACGAGGGCGGGAGAGGGGCGGTTATTTGAGTTGAGTGATTTCTTCGGAGCCCTTAGGTCTGACGTGAGGTGGGGGCCGCGCAGAGGATTTGGCAAGGCACCAGGGGGGGGAAAGGGGGCGGTGTGGCACAATCGACGAGGGATTCGTCGACAGTAGATGACGCCAAGACCTTCAGAAGCGACAAGGATTGCGAAAGTTGGAGTCCAGATGGACAAAGATGATGAGGGAAACGCCCGAAGTGGAGTTGGGAGAGTGCCCAAGTTCAATTTTTCTCTGTTAGCGTCCGCCAAGGCCGGTTATCTCGATCAGATAATCTCTGCGTGAAAATTTCATTTGGGGACGGGCGGCGCGCGGCTTCATCTTTCTGCCCCCGACCTCTACGCTTCCTTCCTCTACCCTGGAAGTTCGTGTCGATTTGTGTCGATCAAACTCCTTACACGCCATGTCTACTGAGACTGCCACAAGTCCGGTGACCGCGCCTGCGGGTGCCGCGTCCGTTGGAATGCGCAAGAACGGTCAGTCCCCGAGGCCGAGGTCGCGACCCCACTGCTCTTTCTCCCGACTGACCCGAAACAGGAAAAAACTGGCATGATGCCAGCAAAAAAAGCCTTCCGCCCTAAAGCGGGCCTTACCTCTTACGCCAAGCGGGTGGAAGCTCGTAAGCTCAACGATGCCGTGAAAGAGCGTGAACGCGAAATGAAGGCCGAGGCTGAGGCTGAGCGTCAGGTGAGTTACCCGATACCGATTGTCTAGCTTTTACGCTCGTCTAGAGCATTCAATACACTCTCTTAGAACAAGGCAATTGCTGACCCATCACAGGCCCGTATCCAGCGCATCAAGGACCGTAGAGCCGCCAAGGAGGAGAAGGCTCGTTACGAGAAGATGGCTGAGAAGATGCACAAGAAGCGGGTCGAGCGCCTCAAGCGTCGCGAGAAGCGCAACAAGCTGCTCAACTCATGAGCTTGTCCCTGTCTAGGATCATACTGCATGCACGGCCACCATCTCTGTCTGAGAAAAGGCTGGTTGGCGTTTCTGGGATTGGTTTTACAAAAGATATCTCTTCAATGTTGCGAGTCTAATGTTTGACATAAACATAAATCTTACTCTGCGTATATCATGCATATCTTGGATTATCTCACGGCATGGACTGAAGGCCTCTAATCTTCAATGACCAAGACTCAGGCTGGGTAAAAGCGTACTGAGGTAAATAAACACGAGTAATTGAGTAAGAGGATCGTGGAAAGTCGCTCCTTCCTCACTTCGTCTTCATTTCCTTCTTTTCCTTCTCTCTCTTACCTT
The DNA here is from genome assembly GCF_028827695.1 of Penicillium maclennaniae. Classification (NCBI taxonomy): domain Eukaryota; kingdom Fungi; phylum Ascomycota; class Eurotiomycetes; order Eurotiales; family Aspergillaceae; genus Penicillium; species Penicillium maclennaniae. The sequence goes on from NW_026623213.1 coordinate 3,093,107, forward strand.
CTGCCACCCTCGCCCTCAACATCCTCTGTGTTCTCTCCTTCTCATCCTTTCCAACTCGCCATCATCATCCCCTCTGCTGCTTGTGAGAAAGGTTACTTTTTCTCGTCCAGCACAGTGTGCGGGCATAACACCATCCCAAAACCCCTGAGACCAGTGAGGTAACCATGACTTGTTGACCGATTACCCAAAAACTTTCAAGAGACTAATCAGGGCTAGCGCGATGTAGATCGGCCCCGAATGTCTGTGGTTACTTCAGAACTTGTCTTCTCGTCAGAGACACAAATTAGTCTTCCTTCACCTCTTGTCGGAGACATGGACACGACTGATCTTGACTGTTTTGATGTGGAGTGTGTGGTGGAGGCGATCGGATCATCAGCCCGGGCCATTCGGACTATTCTGAATCGTCTCCGAAGTACTCCAAATATCGTGACACTATATGCTAAGTTCACCAACGTGCCGCCGGATGTGGCAAAGCTGACGCTCCAAAAGGGTTGCCGCCAGATGTACAATCCGGACACCCGAGGCATGATTGTTACGATTCCGGGCAAACCCCATGATTCGATCGCGGGTGAGTTCTATACGGAATTCGCGATAGCTGCATATCATGCAAATTTAGTCAGAAAGTTTTGGTCGCTTGCACGTGGAAGAATACAAGGCACCCTTTGCTCTAAAGAACCGGATGGAGCATGGGCCCCAGAACAACTTCCGCCGGGTCGAAGCGACACTTGGCCTTCAATTGTTCTAGAAGTCGGAGTCTCGGAGTCGAAAAAGAAACTACGAGCGGACGCCGCCTGGTGGCTAGCGAACTCCAATGGGCAAGTCCAAGTGGTGATATTGATATCGGTCAATCAAACTGTGGCTGTGGTCACATTTGAATCCATTGTGCTCCAGCAACCACCCACATATATAGAGACCCGTCAGTCAATTGTAGTCTCCCGCACACCGGGTGGCGCGGGTCAACCAATTACCACGGTGCCTATTGTCTCGCTCCGCATTACCGTAGCAGAGCTGCTCTGCCGCCCCCCTAACCCCGGAGAGATCGACCTGCAGATTCCTGTGTCTTCCCTGGAGTTGATCGCGAGTGCTGCATGGCGTTGGCAAGGCCTTTAAAGCTTCTTCTGTATTTACATCTTGTTTTTCTCTTCTATCCGTACGTTAGCATTATATCCAGTTTGTCGGCAGCACTTGAACTACAAAAAATTTCATTATTCTCCTTTTGATCCTCATTTCTTCCAAGTCTGCTCTCTCGCACGATCCGTTTGAGGTCTCACAAAAAACCTCAAGAGATGTTTGAGCTGTGACTCCTTTGTAGAGGCATAAGGCATTATATTTGGAATGATTAAAGCTATTCAAAGTCGAAGGAGTGTTCCCAGAAGTAAATAGTGTAAATATGGACCTGACTGGCCGGTCAAAGAAGAGGCTCCATTGAGGCGCAAGTTTCTGCAGCAACTTTAGTAGGTTACAATAGCTACCTTGATGATGCCCGTTATGTTAATGGTACAAGGTTAGGGCAATTTAGTGGGGCAAGGTGGCACGTAAAAAGGACTAGCGTAGTGCCTTTCGTAACGGTCGTTTCGTAGGCTGCGCTCTCGCTTACTCTCAGATTCTGCTCAGATCTACTCAGTGAGCAAAAGTGGCGAGAACGGGTGAGCACTAGAACAGAAAGGGAAGCCTAGAACTGTCAGAGGAAATGTGGTACATAAAGAGTATCAATGTATCATGTCAACATTTGAAACATGTCATGTCGATCGAAACTCACAGATCGGCACGGCTTGGCATGACACCTCCTTAAGTCTCACATTGGGAGACACTCCACCATCAAGCTCCAAAACTCAACTTTCAAACCCGACCAAAAAACATGTGGTAGTTTTGACATGGATGCCCACCTCACGTCTCCCTTATCGCCTACTAGATCCGTATCAGCCACATTTCCGTTGACCCATGGCTCCCTCGGCCCACGACCCAATGACCCTCGCTCCGAGGAGCCGTTTTCAGCCCACGGGCGTTCCCGCCGACATGTCCGTCGTACGACTGAGGAATACACTCCCGACGCCCAAGAAACGCGCCGTACACGAGAGCTAGGCATCGACGGGCCCGGAGCCAAACAGCCGAAACACAAGCATAGCAAGTCACGAGAACTTCGTCTTTCGCGACAAATGAGCCATCTTGCGTCTTCTGCCAGTGCGCGGGGCCTACTCCCTACGTGGTCTAGGGAGAAGGAGCGCGAGAATGATGACGGGTTATTGAGACCGATGACGAGGGAGACTACGCGTACCCGATGGGGTTCCGAGTCGACGAGTCGGAGTCGGAAGGGGAGCCTGCTGGATGTCCCTGAGCAGCATGAACGATTGGGACCGATTCGGAGACAGGAGATTCAGTCTATGGAGGATTTGGAGCTGGTAAGGAAGCGGAGGAAGCAGGGCGAGGAGTAAGTGAACACTACGTGACTACTACAGAGGGGAGCAATGAGCTGATGATTCATCGCTATATAGATATCTTCGGTCTGCTCTCTCCTCCATAGGAACCCAAGCGACTGACGTCACGCGTCGACTCGACTACACGTATTACAATTTGTTGGAGAAGATAACAGCTCTCAACTCAACAATTGGGTCGTTCCAGGATCTCTCGGAGTCTGCGTCTACGTTACTCAGCGATTTTGAACGCGAGACGGCCGGGCTGGATCAAGAAGTTCGTAAACAGATCAATGACCTCAAGGGATTCAAACCCCAGATCCAAATGGCCGATGCGCTGGAGGAGCGAATGAAGCGAGGAGGCAAGCGCGTGGAGGATCTGGGTAGTCGCCTGGACGCTGTCCGAGGCCAAATTGACAGCTGGGAGCGGAGGGAGTCAGAGTGGCAGTCGCGCGTGAGCCGTCGATTGCGTATCTTCTGGGCTGGCCTAGGAAGTGCGTTGCTTGTGCTCGTGCTCGCCATCGTGATCCAGAACTGGCCTGCCATCGTTGCAGGTGAGAAGCATCCGTTGTCGACAGAGGCAACAAATCAGTCCTCACTCGGCGCTTCATATCCGACTGATATGTGGAGATCTACCCTCACAGTAGATGATGATGGTGAGGCCGGTCCTTCACGCTACCCATCGAGTCTGAAAGACCGCCTACAAAGCCTCCAAGCCTCGAGCGTCACGGTCAGCACTACCCGGGCAGGTCCCATTGCAGCGGCCACAGAGGATCCCTTCGATCCCTTCCGAATACTGGATGAGTTATAAGGTACCATCTAGCAGGCTGTAGTGCATTTGTATAATTTTTTAATCTGGTCATGTCATGATACCCTTTTCCGCACGCTTCGTTGTCGTCATTAGAGATAGTTATGTTTTTTTTTTCTCCCCTCCCCAATCTAAACAGCGCCTTCAGCCTTCTTCTTTTTCTTATCCTCAATCAACTCGATATTCGCTGCGGGGATCTTGTCTCCGTGCACCTCGAGCAACCATTCGCGCACATCATCGCTAACATCTCCCTGCACGGTGATTTCCTCTGCGCCTGCCGGGGATCGGGTCATCGAGGAACCAGTGGCGAACTTCTTGCCGAGATCCTTGGCAATCTTCTTGTTCTCGAGACCGAAAACCTCCAATCCCAGGATGACCGTGACGTACTTGCGCTTGTTGCGTTCGACCCGCTTTATCTGAACCTTGGAGGCAGCCTTCTTCTCGGCATCTCGGGCCTCACTTTGAGCAGCCTTAGCCTCCTTCTTAGCAGCGTCCTTTGCGGCACGTTCTTGGGCAGAGACGGAGAGGGTAGACAAGTTGGCCGTCAAGGCATCTGCCATACGCGAGTTAGGAGAAAAATTTCCCACATATCAGACCGAGGAGGGCTCGTACCTTGGGAGTATAATCCATTCCATAGATCCGGGTGCTTTTCCTTCAACCAGTCCTCACATTTCTTAGCGGTACCGCCGAACTCGCAGTACTCGGGGGGCAAAGTGCACACTGTTCGGAATAGATTCCGTTAGCAAACGCAAAAGTGTCCAAAGACGCCAAAGAAACGAGACGCCACCGGGGTACTCACCTCCGCAGTAAACGATGTGTCGGGCTTGGGGCTCGGCCGGGCCAGAATCTACCTCAGCCATTTGTGTCAATCAAGTAATGGAAATTCCGATTTGCTTTGATTCGAAGCTCAAGCTCGACTGCACGCGCGGGGACGAGGGGCACTGCCGCCTAGCCTATTTAGGAAATCAAAAGTCACATGATTCGATCCCGCAGTTGCCCGACGCCGAAAAAGACCCGGAAGAAGAAGTATACTATTCGCACTATCAACGGGCCGGATCCACGACTAACGGACTAGTGGACTAGTAGGATGTTTGCGTACATAAGGGCCTTTGGGGCCGGGTATGTGGTAGAAGCGCCCGTGGACGCTAAAGTATGCGGGAGCTGACTCGCAATGCCAACCAAAAAGTCTAGACTCCGAGGGGTTTTTTTAATTCAGGTTTCCATGGTTTCAGATGGAATTCATGGCGCCCTTCTCGGATAGCCTCCGATAAGATATGCAGATTAACAGGTTTACTTGATGGATAAACAGCAGGGGACTATCTGAGACTAGAAGAGATGAGATTAGAGATTAGTGGTATACAGTAGTACCCTATTTGGATTTAGTTGAACGATCCAAATCCGGGGCCGCGTACCAGAGTCAATCGCATAGAATCAAAGTATGGTATACTGATGGTTGAGTGCGAAGCACCAATCGCTATGTAGAACATCTGGGTTGAGGGGACCCCGGACAAACTTTACGGGAATTTGATAGATCCCCCGGGTCCTTTGCCCTGTCCATAGTACATACCCCGCTCATGATGGCGTAAGATGACAGCAGGAATTATCTGGGATTGTTATCATCACGGTAGCCGAACGGGGGAGCCCTGTCCGATTGCCAATGGACCATGCAAAAAAATTGCCGGACCGTTGACTTGCATCTGCATCAGTCATGGTATCGGAGGATAGAACGGGAGCGACATGGGGGCGAGGTCGGCATGACGGTGCCAATTGGTGCCCGGTTGATGGTAAAACGCATCACCATTGAGGTCCGATAAGATAGCCGCGCCGGGGGGGGGGGGTCCAGTTCCGAACCTTGTTGAGAAGTCTCGCAGTCCACTTGCCCTGAAACTTCAGGAGGGCATCTCTGAGACGATGGCGCGCAGGCCCCCAAGTCGCGTCAGCAGCACCAACCCCAGGCCTTGGGATGTCGTGCTGTCGAGTATAGATCTGAATGGCCAATGAGGACTGTGGGGATGGAACCTGTCAGGGGGAGCCCGTGGGGACCGTGGAGACTCGCGTCAACTTGCACATCATCCTCGCCTTACATCGGCAAAAGATCTCTCCAGGATCGGAAGAAAGTGGAAGATGGGGGCGAAGAAGAGAAAGAAGGACCCTCGCCCCCTTCAAACTCTGTCACAGTGGATGCTCGGAAGGGAGCAAAGAGCGTTTCAAGCAGGGCAGAGAAGGCCTGAACGCTCATTAGGTGCGCGGCGACATGCAGCTGTCGGCGGCGATTCACTGGTCCAGGCGACGCACTCCTAGGGGGGGAGGGTTTTAGTTGAGGCCAATCACAATCTTGACGGGCCTCTCGGCGGACACGATGGAAAAAAAGAGATGCAAGCGCACAGACAAAAGGCAATTGGAATTTGCCCCCGTCTGGACGTCCATCTCGGTCTGGAGCTACAGTCGGGCGATGTTTTTCACAGTGAAGAAACTAAGTTTCCTCTTGGATTCCCGCGAGTGGTCGGGGCAGACGGGGGCAGACGCCACAAGAATCCCGGACATCAAGCCTCGGAGTCATTGATACTTCGGAATCCCGCTTATCTTGCCAGTACAGCACAGCAAGGCCCGTGCAACAGAGCGGCCCGTCGATCGAGGATCGGGGGGGGGGGAGACATTCTGGGCGCATCGCACGGTCGTATCTGTGAGCCAGTGGTTAGGACAATGGGAACCAGTAATGAAGAGCAGATATCAGGAATGCTCAAGAAGAATGAGGCAGGTAGATATAACCTGTTCCGGATGCGGTCAACAGTGTCACCGCATCGGGGACGTTCCAAGTAATTGAAGTCATTCTAGAACCTGACCAGCTCTGGTTCCAGCAATTGTGCAACCCATGAACAGGAAGCTTCCTTTCCATGAATTCCAATTCCAATGTGTCCAGTGCTCAGACCGTCTTGATCCCGTGCTGCTCCGAGGTTTGCCTCCAACGTTCGAGCTCCACTGAGGATCTGCTCGTAACGCACGACGTGCCTTAGCGAGCGGAGAAAGTATTATCGGATCGGTCTCGAGCAAAAAGTCGCAGGGAAGGCAAATGCAGAATCTAAGAATGAACGCCCCCCCACCTTGGAAGAGGAAGATAGAAAGGTAGGACAGATCATTGTGCTACCCACGTCTTCTGAGGGTGTTTTCCTTGTCCTCCATATTTAAACATCACCATTTAGGGAACTCTTTGGAATTCGGGTTTCTGAGATCTAGGCTTTGGATTGTTGGACTCCAGTCCCGCTCTCGCCTCCCCGCATATATCCTGCTGCTGCTCCCATTCCGTCTCAGCCCTTTATTTCCCTCCCCTTCCCTTCCCTTCCGTTCTGCTTTCCCCCCTTCTACTCTATGTAATGGACGTTGGTGTTGGTCTTTGAGATGTCCGGAATTATGACGGCCATTCTGCTTCCTCGGCAGTCACTGTCTCCGGATCTTTCGCCCACTGCCCAGCGCTATTTTCTCCACGACTCGGGGATCCTGACCAAGTCGGAGCCCATGCAAAATGTCTATCCGGCACGGGACTGTTCCAGCCCCGTCGCCTCCACAATTTCTTCCCTTCCGCCTTCCCCCAACTTTACCCCGACCGACAGCTCTTTCAACCCCAACATCAGCGATCTCTCGCTCTCTCTCGATGACGATCTAGACTTGCCCGTTTACGAGGGCGTCCCAGTAAAGGAGTCCGATGTAATGAGCGATGCGTCCGAAGGCTCCGCAACACCTCGGTCTCGTCACACCCCGGCTGCAGACGATACCTCGGTGGAGGAAGAACCCTCCCGACATGTCGACTATCTCTCTCACGAATGGCGTGAGGAGGATATTTGGGCTTCCTGGCGCTACGTGACTTCTCGCAGGAGCGATTATAGTAATGGCGTGCGACTCGAGAACGCGTCGTGGCGAACCTGGGCCAAGGCCAAGCACAACCTCGGCACCATCTCTCCAGAGACGTTGAATTGGTGAGATCTCTCTACATCGCCGATCCGAGACCCTGACTGACTTTTTTTCTTTTTTCTTTTCTTTCAAGGCTGAAAGACTGTGATGTAACTTGGCTCTACGGACCTCTAAAAACCTCGAGCTCGACCGACGACTCGGCATCGGATGTCTCACCACCACCCAGCCGCCTTGACACTCCTAATTCCTACATGGACCGAAAACCAATCCTCAAAAAGAAAACTGCATCCGAAGCCATGCTGCAACGGTCGCTATCCCAGCACACCCTTCTGCAACATGCAGGAGCGATTCTAAAAGCCCAAGAGGCTGTGAACGGCTGGGCGCGACCTCCCCTAGTCCGGTCCAATACCGACCTGGACCATATTCACCACCGCACGGGGAGCTCGACCTACTCGACGGGGAAGACCTTGACGACCGCCACCTCATCGGGATTAACATCACCAAGTGAGCGACGTCATATCCACTTCAACGACGAAGTCGAGCAGTGCATTGCTGTAGATATCAAGGAGGCTGATGAGGACTGGCCTGCGACCTTTGAAGATGAAAGCTCATCGGATGACGAAGTGGTAATGATGCGACAGATGTCGGCCAAATCCTCTCTGAGCAATCGAAGCACCCCCCCGAAATAGCTTCAGCAGCGATAGTAAAACCATCGCTCCCCTCCCTTCTACCACTCTGAAATACCGCGGGGACGCCCCCGAACCCAAAGGCGGATGCATCCTGGACCGATGGTCTGCCCTTCCCCAATCTTCTTCTTTATCACCCACTCCCTCCGTGGAGACCCTCCGTCCACCATCTCAATCCGCCAACTTCCTCCTCGATGAGGATGATGAAGATCCCAGTTTGGATTTCACAGGTCAAAACACGAATAAAGACCGAGGCTGGTTTGTCTCAGAAGATGTCGACGAGCTGGGCGACCGACCCCTGAAGCTATCCGCCTCGGGTATGTTTGTGCCCTATGGCGAGGGCGAAGGGGAGAAGCGGCCAAGAATGGTCTGCTCGGACGAGTGGTCGACACCGTCAACACAGCGCGAGACATCGCCCACGTGATTTGGAACGTAGGCTGGCGACGATGATAGCTGACCTTTTCGACTGGGCAGGTCTCCCAGCCTTTTTCCGTACATAGCGGCGGTCTGCATCCCTGGAGTTGAATGGTGACATTCCCTGTATAGATTTCCCGGAGGCCAGGAATGCGACTGGTTTTCATGTTTTATGTATACACGAATCTACCTAATACTTTTAAAAAAAATGACACCAAATTACAGTCTTTATTCCGTGTACATGCCTAGATAATATCAGACCAATAAAATTCCCTGGGGAGGTATAGAAGAGGGGACTAAATTCAACCTAAGATCGGTGCCCCACAGCGCCTCGACCCCCTGATGCGCTGCGAACTCCGTCTCCACGCTCCTCTTCCTCTTCTCAGCAACATGGAGACCGACAACGTCGCCGACTTGGTGACTCGTCTAGGCAGCGATGAAGATGCTGTGCGTAAAATGGCCGTCTTCAAGCTGCAAAGCAACATCGGCGACCCATCCTTCGCCGAGCTCTTCATCGCAGAGGGCGGGCTAACTCGCCTGCGATATCTGACACTACACGCCAGCGGCAATACTCTCGCCTACAGTTTGACCAGTTTCGCCCGTCTACTCGAGGTCGATAAAGGGTGGGAATGTGTCGATCAGGAGCTAGTCGAACGGGTACGATTGACACAATCTACGATCTACACCAAGTGCCACCTGCTAATTGCCATTGTTGCTAGATCGTCGAGCTGATCGTTACGCACCCTCTCGTCAACATCCTCCGCGGGGCGATGTCGATTCTCGTATCCGTTGTCTCACACCCAGTCGCCGGCACCGGTTCAGAGCAACCAGAAATGATGTTCGGCTTCCGGGCTCTGAAGCCTGCAATTGCCATCTACCCTCAATTCCTCGAGATGCTCGTCAGTCGACTATCCTCGGCGGATCACGCTCTGTGCGCCAATGCGCTGCAGCTGATCAATTCGCTGATGCGCGATTCAATAACTCATGACTCGGAGGCAGAGTGGCCCAAGTTTATCCAAAAATTGCAGGATTTGGGAGTCATTCGGGCGGTTTACGTGCTCATGCAGGATTCTGCACTGCAAGACTTGGCTCATCCGCTTCTTGAGTTCCAGTCTTTGACCAAGGTGCTTCTGAGGAAGTGGAGGGCCATTTCGTTGAATCAGGAGAAGCCTGAACATCGACGAGCGTTGAAGGGAATATATTTGGCTAGTATGCCTAAGTCTTTGGATGAGACGGATAAGGAGAAAGAGAAAGAGAAAGAGAAGGAGAAGGAGAAGGAGAAGGGATCGAAAAGACACCATTCTGAGAAATGGCGACGACTGGGTTTCGAAACGGAGAGCCCTACCACCGAGTTCCGCGAGGTGGGATTCTTGGGCATGATGGACTTGGCAGACTATGTGCGCAGTCATCAGGATGAGTTCCAGAAGATGCTCCTCGAGCAGTCGACCAAACCGGCACGACAGCGGTGTCCGATTGCCCAGGCGTCGTTAGCTGTAACGTCCATCCTGTACGAACATTTCGAGGTGGACAAGTCCGAGATGGATGATTCCAAAACATACATGATTCTGGAGTCGCGGTCTAGTCTGGACAAACTGTTCAGACCTCTCCTTCTTCACTGGACGCGGTTGCATGTCGCTGGTGTGCAAGCCTTCTTCCGTCTCTGGAAGGCGACTGCCGCCGAGCTGGAGGATCTAGACAAGATTGTGGAGCTGGTTCGCATCCTTATCGAGTCCGTCGTGGGCGGTGCTTCCCGCACCAAGGATGTTCAGGATGTAGAAGAGGACTTGGCCAATTTTGAATACCATCGACTACGCGAGCTGCAGATGGAGCTTCTGGAGCTTACCCATGAAGATGCTTGGGGGGCATCACTTGCGACAGGTTCGCGAGGAATTGCAGCACGAGGCTCTACAGTTTGTCAAAGAGCAACGCATCCGATGTCTGCTCCAGGGTGCTTGGTTCTCCCTTGAATCAAGCTCCAAGAAAGACCATGGACTAACTCGGTCCATCTGCCAATACGTTCAATTGTCGCACAACCGACGATACCTCCATTTTGGCGAGTTTGACTCGATGGGTGACCGAGTTCCTGAGCTTGATAGCCTACCAGAGAAGAGTAAGCCCATCCCCAAATTATATCCTGTTCGTATTCTCATATTTACATTTTTCACAGTCGATCTCTCCATCGTCTCCTCAGTGGTCTCAAACATCTCCGCAAACCCGGACCAGTCCTCGTCTTCAACTGTCAAGACCGCTCCCCGGCAAGCATCTACTAAAATCACGATTCACGGCTACGCCCAGCCCACCAACTCAAGCCACAGCAAAAGTCACGCTCGAACAGCCAGTCGATCAACCGGGAAAGAAATCGTCCTTCTCACCCTTCGACCCGCCACCCATAGTGAAGCCTCGGAGTGGCTGGATGGACTCCTCATGCTTCTGAACCAACAGCCTATCACGGCGGAGACGAATAAGCTGATTGACCTGGTTAGTAACTACGGGTTGAAGATTCGTCTCTTGAATGTGAGGTTTGATGATGCTACGTTCGCGGGCGAAACGCCGGGTGTGCCGTCACGGAATGGATTGGATGAGGATTATTATTATGACGTCTTTGGTGGTGCATAGGTTCGCCTTATAATGTTGGTTGATGATTTTTTTTTGTTGACTTTGGAATCCTGTCGATATACCCAATGAGGTTGGATGTGTAAGATATACACTAATGGAGTCTTGATGTAATGTTCGGTACGATGTTGAGATTTCTCCTGGATGATTGTAAGAAATGTTGGCAAGGCCAGCATGCACTTAGTCTTTCAGTCCAAGGGCATCTGACTACTCATACTACCAGGTCGAGAATCATGGGTAATGGCATGTCTTATGATAAGGACTTCATCTAGGGACTCAGACTGAGGAGGACGCCGAGTGATCTTCAGTTTAGGTTGACTAACCACTTTGGTTGTGAGGCCCTGAGAATCAGGCATGAATTACCCCAACCTCTCAGGATCGTGCATATAGGTGACCGCAAGGGAGTGTCTAGGTGACTGCAAGTGTCACATAACTTCGGCCCCCACTTTTCGGAAAAACATAAATCCATCCGCATCTCTTACCTTACCATACTACTTCTTCACCTTCAGCTCATTCTATACTAATTCATCTACCCACACAACCTTTATTCTAACTGGTTCATAACTAAATTTCCACTTTTAAAGCCTATATTTAATATAGAAACCCTCAAAGATAATATAAGTGGTCAAATCCCGATAAGAAATGATAGAAAAGTGATAGAAAAGTGATAGAAACTAACGCTGTATAGCCTGCCTATAAATTCTACCTAAGTAAGACTAAGCTTAATATTTCTGGTGCCTAGCGTAATATAACTAAGGATATAAGTATTATATTTACTAGTTTATAACTAGTTCTAACTCTTTTTTTAGGCAGATAGTTACTGGATTATCTTCCCCGGAGAGCTTTAGTGTCGCTTCCTGGGCTGCCTCTATCCTATAAGTTAAAATAAGGGACGTTAAAACTAGTTTCTAACTAGTTCCTAGGTTATCTTCCAAAACACTAATAAATTAAAGTATTATATTACCTAAAAATATATAGGTAGTAATAATTCGATAACTAGTAGTCGAGGTGGTCGAACTTCTGCTATCATAATACTTAAAGCTATTAGTAAGTTATCTAATTCTAAATTAGTTTAATTCTAAACTAATTCTAAACTAATTTATTTTAGATAACTTCTACTAACCTTTATATATTTATTATAAATAATAGTATACTAGTGATATCGAGTATTATTCTTCTCTTCCCCTTAAGCGTAATAATAAAGTGAGTCCCTTATAAACTAATATAGAACTAGTTTCTAATACTAAGAATAGGTTAATATAACTAGAATACGCGAGATACTTTATAAAATAGGCAAAACTAGCTTATATAAATCTTATAAAGCTAAGAAGGCCGTTAAATATAAGTTTTGATCCTCTTATCTATCTTTAAACTAATTTAAAACTAACTTTTTATCTTTAGTTTATTATTATAAGACCTAGCGTTCGGGCTATAATTTCTTTGAATACTTTACCGATATCGAGGAAGAAGATAAAGATAAAGATAGAGAAAATAAGGTATAAGGAACTCCTATAGCTAAGTAGAGGAACTAGTCTTAAATTAGTTCTAGCGGAAGTGAGCTTAGGCTAAGGATATAAAGTTAATAATATTAGTTTAGAATTAGTTCTAAATTAAATTTTTCTTTAATAAAGGTTTATAAAGCGTAACTAATTCTAAACTAATTTTCTCCTTTAATCTGGGTTAGCTATATCTTAACTAGCTACCTTTTTAGTTCTATCTTTATAAGCCTAATTTCTTATTCTTTAGTCTTAAGCTCTAATTATTAGCGCCTTAGTTATCTTTCTTCTTAAGTATCCTTAATCTCTTAGCGTTTTTACCAAATTTCGAGCTCTTAAAGGTTATTTAGATAGTCTTAATTCTGTGAGTTTATTATAACTATACGCCGGAGACTAAGGCTTATAGATATTCTATAAAATTAGTTAGTAAATAGTTTTAAGCTAATTTTAAACTAATTTAATATATACTAAGAATAGCTCTGTATAGTCGCTCTAGAGCTTAATCGCTATAGCGTAGATAACCTTAACTAATATCTAATATTAATTATATAGCCTAAAGATAAGGCCTTAAGGAGGATTTAATTATTAATATTAAACTATATCTATACTTCTCTATATTAACTAGCCTAGTTTTCCGCTTTTTCTCTTTTTCTAGCTTCGCGCTAGAGATTCCTTCTAAAGTGGGCTTCGATATTATTAGCTTAATAGCGATAATAAATACTAAACTTCTCTTAAGTCTTAAGTTAGTCTAAATCCTATTAATTAAGGTATAATAATCTATAATATTTAGTTAGTAACTAGATTAGAATTAGTTTAAAACTAATATATACTTTATTATAGCACCTAATAACGAATCGTAAGTTCTAAGGGCATAGGACTTATTATAGCTTTACTTAACTATATTTATATATAGCCAGAACCCTAAAAAGAATTTAGGGCTAATACCTAAGTATACCTAGTATAGCCTTACTATAATAATTAGGTGTCTCTTATATCGAACCTAAAATTTAAGGTCTAGCTTATACTCTAGTAACTAGTTAGTAATTAATTATAAACTAATTTAGGCGAGTTATTTACCTTTAATAAGATCTAGTAGCTTATAGTAATTATATTCGGTCTTATATAGTAGTAACCTATTTAGCCGCTTACGGCGTTCTATATAGGAGCTATTAGGTTAATTTAGGTAGATCTTTAATATTATTTATATAAAGTAAATAGCGTAAAAGATTATAATCCGCGCGAGGTACTAAGCTAGAGATCGCCTATAATACTCGGTATCTTAGTCCTAAAGGAATGTACCTAAGCCTTTATATTAGTTAGTAACTAGTTCGTAACTAAAAATTAATTAGTTAACTTACTAAGGATCTACTTTAGATATATATCGCTAATAATTGCCTTAATACCTTCACTATATAGGTAGTAAAACCTAATAGGTCTCCCTATTAACCTTAATATAAGTTTAAAGACCATCCGGAAAATAAATTTATACCCCGCAGAGTTCTCTTAGTTAGTAAAAATATAATAGAGCGTTATAACTAGTTCGAACTAGTAAGTAACTAATTATAAATTAGTTAATAGTAACCTTACTTACTTTTACTATAGTTCGTAAGTATTATAGCGAAGATTACCTTATTAATATCCCCCTTCACTCGCTTATAGGATATATTAACCTTAATAGTATTAAGCGTTACTATAAATTAGAGCTACTTCGCAAAAGCACAGAAGATAAAGGTCCCTTCCGAAATTTTATAGATCTCGCGAATATATTCCTAGAGATAACTAGTTAGTAACTAATTAAATACTAGATTTATATTAGTTAATTTATCTTTAATTTAGGTTTAACTTCTATTTAATAGTATAGGCTAGCTATACCCTTACTAAAGGGGTAGCTAAGCGCTTATTATTTTTAGAGTAATACTAAAACCTTATTAATCTTAGCAAAGCTAGAGTAGATCTATAATAGCGTATTATATTAATATTACTTATAGAATTCGCGAAGCGTAGGACTACGTAAAAATATACCTATAACTAATTAGTAACTAGTTAGTAATTAGTTCTTATTTAAACTTACTTAGCTTAAGGTCTAGGTCTAGATTCTTATAGATTAGATTAAGGACCTCGCTAATAATTATCTATAGAGCTTTCGTTAGTGGCGGTAGTAGATAAGAATACGTTCCGCGAGAGTAAAAAATAATATATAGGTATCTCTTAAGGAGAAGCGGGATAAAGGTCTAGAATATTATATTATAAATATTATAATATTAGATATTACCCTAACCTTAAGGATAGACGATACTTAGAATTAGTTAGTAATTAGATAATTACTAATTAAGAAGTAAATCTTATCGTATAGTGGCCTTCTTAAATTCGCTAATTTAATTACTCTATATATTAGTGGTTTAGGCTAATAAGTAGAGGCTAGAAGCTTCTGTAGAAATTCTATATTAAGTAATCTCTCTTTCGAAATAAGAGAAGTATAGAAGTATTCCTAATAGTTCTCTTATATTAAATTTGCGTAGCTAATATAATAGCTAAGCACTCTAGCTATATTCTAATAGCTAGTTAGTAACTAGTTAGAAACTAATAGGAATAAGACTTACTTTATAATTATATTAGCGGAATATAGGTCGATAACCTTAGCGAGCGGATTTATAAGCTACACCTCGAATAAATTTTTTTTTAGTTACGTTATATAACCTATATAGAGATTTTTTATTAGTTTATAATTAGTTTAGAACTAGTTTAGAATTAATAAGCTTACCTAATATTAGTATATTATAAGTCTCTATAGCCCTCTATAAGCGAGGACTCCGCTATCTCTCCGCGTATATTTATAATCAGAGTCTATAGATCTTTATTAGCCTTTATATAGGCTAGATATAAGAGTCTAGGATCAAGAAACTTATAGCACTTAACGCTATTATACTTAAAGCGTTTTCGCTCTATTTAGTAGCTAAGGAATACGGAATATATAAATTCTCTCGACCTATACCTACCTATAGCGTACTATATCTAATAACTAGTTAGTAAGTAGTTTATTAATAGTTAATAATTAGTTATTCACTGACAGATTTTATTATAGCTCGTAGCTTATCTGGTCTAGATTTCTCGATATTCACAATATAGGCAAACCCTTCCTTATAAGTTTCTGGATACTCTAGAAGTAAAGGCATATACTTAATAACGGTAGCTAATATAGGGTAGGTCGGATAAAAGGTTAATAGTGTTAGAATATAAACTGGCTATAAATAAATTAGTTTGAAACTAATTTGGATCTAGTTATTATCAATATATATATTCACCTCATCCGGGTCAGGAATTGCTGCTTAGAATTCTTGCCAGTCTTTAAACTCATCGATATACTCGCTCGCTGATTCCGTATTAGGTTCAGGATCAATCTGTATAAGCTTAGTGAGGGTACGATCCTTATAGGCCCGCCAGGTCAAATCTATTACGCGTTCTATGGTAATTGGGATGATAATAGAAAGAGACTAATATTTTATATAGGTAAATTACCGGGTTACTAGGGCATACCCTATAATATTACATACTTGCGATGAGCACGGGCCAAATCTGCCGAAAAAGTCACGTGACTCTTGCAGCGACCTCTGCATCCACTTGCGATCACCTGGTTCCTCCTCAGGATCTATAATATAAAGACTCAAAGCGGCTATGCACCGGGCGGTCAGGAGATTCTGCTGGACCGATCTCATTCACCGCCCAAACTGTTCAACAGCATGTACAGAGGCGCGTAATCACATCTTTGGCAAACCATCTACGGCGCCAATTTACCTTCGTTGAATGCCGGGGTAAAAATAATATCCATGGGGATATACTCCTATTTCCTGGAGTAGTTGTGTAGACTCCATAGATGCGGGGGAGGTGCTTCGCATCATTTGCTTTATCAGACGCGCATTCCCACTTCCACTCCGCGCCTCCCATCATGGACGGTCGTCCCCCCAAGCGCCAACGCAGGTCCGTCAATTCGAGTACTTCAGAACAATCTGCCTCCATCGGAGTTAAGCAAACAAATCTTCCATCCTGTCCCAAACCCAGAGCGCGTCCGAGTCAAGCTCCCGCTCCACGAGTCTCCTCCTCTCCATCGCCCAAAAAGCCCAGATCTTCACCGAATACGAAATCCAAATCATTACATAGCTTTTTTCAGCCAGCGACCGAAGGACAACGATGGTCGTCGCAAAAATTTGAGCCTAAACGATCACTACCCACAGGTTCGGAGGCAACCCTTGATGCAGATGTGATCGAGGACGATTATGATTCCTACGATGAGATATTTACACAGCATCTGGCCAGTGCGAAGACTGACAGTGTTGTTGAAACGAAAGTGAAGGATGAACTCAAAGCGCGACGACCGGCTTCGAAACAGAGCTCGCGGCCCAGGAAACCAACATCCAAACGCTTTCTCATGCCCACCGGGAACAGCACCCGTTCACCCTCTCCGGCACAATCGGTGGAAGAAGATAAACGTCCTTGGGCACAACGGTTCGCTCCTTCGAATCTAGATGAAATCGCTGTTCATAAAAGAAAGGTCTCTGATGTACAAAACTGGCTGGAAGATGCCTTTTCTGGGAGACGTAGGGAAGTGAGTGAATCTTTCTTCGTCGTGCCCCTTCCCGACTTTGGTTTGCTGATAGATATAGCGATTGCTTGTTCTCCGAGGCCCTGCAGGTTCTGGAAAGACTACAACCATTAACCTTCTCTCTGAGTCTGCCGGTTTCGATGTTGTCGAATGGAGGAATCCAGCTGTCTCTGAGTTTAATGCTCAGGACTTCGTCTCGGTCAGTGCTCAATTTGAAGAGTTTCTTGGGCGAGGTGATCGCTTCGGAGGACTCGACTTGGAAGATTTCTCTGAATCTAAGAGCACCCGCAATACCCATCCTGGTAATCGACGCATTCTTCTCGTGGAAGAGTTTCCAACTATGCTTAGCCGGTCATCGTCGAGTTTAACAGCCTTCCGAACTTCTTTACAACGCTATCTGGCGTCAGCGGCGGAGAATGCGGGCGGCTTGCATCCGCCCATTGTAATGGTTGTCTCAGAGACGTTATTGAGCTCTGCATCATCCATTCTAGACAACTTCACAGTGCATCGGTTGCTGGGCCCGCCCTATACAACCATCCAAATACGACCATTCTTGACTTCAATGTCATTGCACCAACCTTCATGCAGAAAGCCCTGCGGTCGATCCTCGACAAAGAGGCCAAGGCTTCTCAACGAAGTCGTATTCCAGGCCCAGCAGTCCTGAATAAGATCTCTGAAATAGGAGACATCCGCAGCGCCATCTCATCACTAGAATTTTTATGTCTGAAAGGTGATCAAGCAGGGACATGGAGTGGCAGTGTTGCTAAAACCAAAAAAGCGCGTGGTGACACAGCTTTGACGCCAATGGAAGAAGAGTCGTTAAAGTTGATTTCACAGCGCGAGGCTAGTCTGGGAATGTTCCATGCCGTGGGTAAGATTGTCTACAACAAACGCCCTGACCCGAGTTTGATGTCCAGCGACGCTACAATCCCTCCATCGCCACCTGATCATCTTTACATCCATCGTCGGCCCAACGTTTCGCAAGTCGCCGTCAATGACCTGATGGACGAGACTGGTACCGACATCTCCACTTTCATCTGCGCTCTTCATGAAAACTACCCTCCATCGTGTGATGGAGATACATTTACCAATGATTTGAATGAATGCATTGAAGCATTATCCGACAGTGATATTCTCAGCGCCGATCACAGGCCTCAAGGCAGGCGATCAGGGACTGGAATCGGCGCCAATCTTTTGAACGCCGGTGTTGATATGCTACGACAAGATGAGATTAGCTTTCAGGTAGCGTCGCGCGGGCTTCTTTTTGCCCTTCCATACCCTGTCAACCGGAAACTCACACAAGGTGATGGGCGAAGCCGCTGTAATGCCCACAAGATGCTATATCCTTCATCGTTACGCCTCTGGAGAAAGACAGAGGAGATTGAAGGGCTCTTAGATGCATGGATGAAGCACATGCTCGACCCCAGCAATGCCAGTCTTTCCCCACGCATAGGAAGCGATCCTGAATCCACAGGTGTCAAGTCTTGGAAAAATCTTCGTGTCGGACACGCGTCAAGTACAGACACTCCCTCAACGATTACCATGATGTCGCGCCATGATGCACTACTCCATCAGCTACCATACATGACCCAGATTCGACCTGACAGCGGGCAATTGAGTGAGATCACTAGGATCCGAGGTAGTCGTCTTGATGATGATGCTGATGATGCTGAAGAGGATGATCTGGCACCGCTGCATCCTCCGCAGCACCAGCACGCTACCAAACCGGGCAGCAATGCATTTGGACCACGTCTGCAAGTTGAAGAAGAAAAGTACATTCTCAGTGATGATGACATTGTAGACGATTGAATCTACTGCCATGTATATAGTATAGAAATGGAAATATACAATGTTCCAAATGTGGGAGGTAAATAAAATGTCAATGTAAACATAGTCACGTAGTTGAATGAAACTCCGCATCTCCGACGCGGAATCGAAGTCGGAGCCCGCCACTTCAGTTCCTCCAACCACCACTTCGCCAACCACGTCGATCTTTTGGGCCGTTGCCCGCTCTCTTTTAAAAGGAAAGGGGAAAATCGGAGAAAGGACACAATCGTTCATCTCCACCGCGAAGGGTCAAGCCACGAGTCCGTTAGCGCTCGACACGGACATTGATAACGACACCGACACCGACACCGACCCCGACCCTCGACCGAGACGATGCTTAACGATAGCGATACCTCGAAACGAAAAGCGGACGGTTATGCGCTTAAGCTCTCTCCGAATGGCGCCAGTGATACCACAGTCCCTGCCGCGCCGCCCTCGCCTCAATTGAAGGCCGCGGCAGAGAAGAAGAAGAAGGCAGATGCGCCGGGGTTTATTGCTGCGGCTGCACACGCCTCGATCCCAACATGGGCTAACATGGCATTGATGGTGTCGCTTATTTTCGGAGGATGCTGTGCGAACGTGAGTGTATAGTTGAGGTCTGTAATGTCCCTGCTAACCCTGGCGCAGGTCTTCGCTCTCGAGGCTATTATCAAGTGAGTCAATTACCATATTCCTATATATCAATTGACCTGAGCTAAAACGCTATCAGAGAACAGCCTACAGCTGGTAAGAATTCCATCTAGCCTGGAAACTAGCCTGGTATATCGACAGTCTAATCAAACCCAGGTCCCCTAATCACCTTCGCACAATTCGTCCTATGCGCCATCTTCACACTCCCTCATTTCCTGTCCTTCTCCGCAGGTCCACGGGCTCTATTTCTCAGCCCACGTGTCATTCCCCTCCGATCATGGGTCATCTATACTTCGTTCTTTGTGACGGTCAATATGTTGAACAATTGGGCATTTGCATATAAGATCTCCGTGCCACTTCATATCATTCTCCGATCCGGCGGTCCGGTAGCATCTATGATTGTTGGATACATTTTCAACGGTAAACGCTATTCGCGGGGCCAGATTCTTGCCGTCGCAATGTTGACAATGGGCGTTGTTGCCGCTGCGTTAGCAGATGCGCAAGCCAAGGGCAAATCCATCGAGATCTCGGGCGAGGATACAGCTATGATGGCCACCGCTACAGGCTTTACGATTCTTGCTTTGGCTATGATTCTGTCTGCATTCCAGGGGATTTATGCTGATCGATTATATGCGACTTACGGCCGAGATCATTGGAAAGAAGCCTTGTTCTATTCGCATACGCTTTCTCTGCCTCTCTTCTTGACTAGCTATCCGCAGTTGTCTTCGCAGTGGAGGGTGGTATCTTCGACTCCATCGCTTCTCTCGACATTCCCACAGGGAGGAGCGGAGGGGTCAGTCGCGTCTACGATGGGTAATACGGCGGTTTCTGTCCTGGCGACGGTTCAAAAACATGCGCCTATTCAGTCGGCACTTGATCGACTCCCTGTTCAAGTGGCATTTCTGATTATGAATGCTCTGACGCAATACCTGTGTATTCGGGGTGTCCACCTGCTCTCTGCGAAATCCTCATCCTTAACAGTGACAGTCGTCTTGAACATCCGCAAGTTGGTCTCTCTCTTGTTGTCAATTTACCTCTTTGGGAACGACTTGGGATCGGGTATTCTTGTCGGCGCAGTGCTAGTCTTTGTTGGCGGTGGTTTATACGGGTTCGAAGGTGCACGACTTCGGAACACGACGAAGAAGGCCTAGCATATATCTAGTATTTACCTTTCGGGTTGCATCCTCGTCTTTCTTACAAAGCTAAAGAGCTCAAGCATACGCAAAATTTTTTTTTAAAAACCTCGAAAGAGTATTTTACCAAGCATGTGCAGGCCTCCATAATTGTACATCCACATAAGAATCCCCACATTCGAAATAGTCAAACAGAAATAAGGAAAAAATGAAAATGGGTCACGTCAAACTGCGCATCTATAACACTTCGCCAACAATCTTTGCGGCCTCCTTGTATGTTTCCAGCAGGCGCTCGCACTTCTCGCGCTCGGCCTTGATGCCGTCATCTTCGTAAAGCAGCTCGCCGAAGAGATCCTCTTTATAGAGTTCGCTAACAAGTCTATTCTGCACAACGTCTTTGCTGTGGTTGACCAGCAGGTGCATGATGGCCTTGGGGACCTGGTCCGCAATGGTTTCGCGCACGATGTGGAAGTAAGATGAGATAAGGCGGCGGATCAGCTCAGTCTCGAGCATCTCACGATCAGTAAGGGTGGGTTCCGCGTTCTCATTGGGCTGTGAAGGGATTAGTCTGGGTTTCAAGGTGTGTGGTCATGGTGTATCACTTACGAAAACTGTCGTGTCACTCCCGTAATCCATGGAGGCAGGGTATTCCTCCACGGGCATCACAGGCGATCGTAACTCGGCACGACGAATGCTCTGGCTGATGCTGGGCTCGCTGGCGTGAGCTGCCCGGTTCAATGCAGCCTGCGACGGCGAGTGCTGAATTCCGCCCTCTTTACCGAAGAAGTAGTTCAAGAAGGAATCACGGGTAGTATGCGAGGCACCGAAGCCAGCCGGGTGGTTCGCACTGCCGTTCAGAGCCGCGGAAATTCCGTTCTCCGCGTTACGCCCAACATTCGGCGACATGCTTCGAGCGCCCTTGGCAGATTGGCTTCGGATAGGGAGGTTTTGCTTCTCATTCTGTGCTTCCTCATCCTCGGGCGTGCCAGCTGTTCCGTTGGCCGCACCGAGTTCCTTCATACGGCGCTTCTCGCGCTTTCTTTTCTCCTCGGCCAGGACAGCCTTGCGCTCATCCTCCTGTCGGTTCTGAATGATGGATTGCATGGCGGAAGCGGCACCGGGAAAGTTGGGGTGGTTCGTATTGATATACGCTCTTTGTATAGAGATAAGAGACTCCACGTAGTTTGAGCAAGGTCCCAGACGCTCACGGAGAAGATCAGAGACCACTTCAATGAGCTTACCCTGGAGACGAGGGAATCGCAGGAGCTCCTGCGAGCCGCAGGTGTGACAAATCTTTATGAGTTCCTCGTACACCAGCTCCACACATCGTTGGGCAGGAGATTCCAGGAGCTTGATCTGCGGCTTGACCAGCAAATCGAAAGCCAACTCTGGCACGAAGAGGCTTGGTCGAGGACCGGTCGAGTTGCGGATGGCAGTCCGAATGTCGGAGACAGTCAGGTTATGTGTAGGATCGATGGTTTCCAGGGAGTTTCCGAAAACCTCGTTGAAGATGTAGTAGATTCTTGCACCACCACAGAGCTCCTTGGTCGAGATTTCCGAGGATGTACCGTCAATGGACGAGATGAAAGATGAGGCAAAGCGGGTCATCAACTGAAGAATCAATGATCCGCGGTGTTCCTTACCACTGAACTGCTTGTTGCCGTAGCTAGCCAATTCCTGCTGGGTCTGACCCATCAGAGTGTTCAGGCGAGCCTTGATATCCGGGAGCCGGTCTCGGATATGGGCCATGAGAGTCGAGTTTAAAGTCTTGGCCAGAAATTGGGTTCCACAGCGGTTTGCCATGTTGCGATAGGCGGGGTGGTGACGGAAGAAGTCAGACTCAGCCCGTAGGGCCTCTGCCAACTCCTTGCCAGACTGAATGTCTTGTTGGGATCGATTGACTACACCGATGAATCCCAGCTTCAAAGGATAGACGCGGCCGGACAGAATGTCCATGGCATTCGTACCATGGTCCATGAGGTCCAGCTTCGATAGGACACCGATCGTCCTCCTTCCCATAGGGTCCACCTGGCGGGCGAGCTTCAAAGCCTCCGAGTTGACCAGGTCCACGTTGGCCGGAGAGACCGCAAGAATTATGCTGTTCGGCTTCGCGATGTATTCAAGTATCAAAGTGCGAGTTTGCTTCTCGATATCGGAGGGTTGGTCGCCAATAGGCACCTTAGTGAGACCGGGAAGATCCACCAAGGTAAGGTTGAGCACATGAGGGGAAAAGATTTTCAAGTTAATCGGCTGTCGGTTGATACCCTTGTTGCTACCCGCAATGCGCGCCGTTTCGGTCTCGATCTCCTGCTTCACCTGTTGAAAATCCTCAAACTTGCGGCCCGGCTGGTGGTGGAACTCAGCCCATTCGTCGTGTTGGCCGGCCACGCTGGCGGCTGTGTGCGGGACGTGAATTTCGTCATTATCCGGTCTGTCGTCACGTTCGCTAGGGATGTTGATGAGCTGTAGAATCAACGGACGCCGAGTGACGATGCCGCTGCCGCGTGGTAGGAAATCTCGACCGACGATATTCTCCAGGACCGACGACTTGCCAGACGATTGAGAACCGACGACCACCTACATCCATTAGTATTCCTCACGCCATTGGCTCCGTCCAGTGTAACCAGAATCACTCACAATCTGAGGCAAATCGAGGGAGTCATTTCCAATGGTGTTGAAGACCAGATCCTGGAGCTTATTCACAGTGACCAAGAGGTCCTCGCCGAACGAGGTCATGGTGAGAAAGCGCGTCCGGTAGACAAAAAGAAAGCAAAAGCCGGCAGAATAAAATTGCCTGTGGAGTTGGCAAACGAAGATCCTCAAGGCCAGGCGCAGGAGTCTCGACCTCGGACTTGTTTATGGCTTTACGGAGCACGTGATGCGGGATCATTACATAAGGGTCATGACGTCCTTTAAATCTGCCTTAGAAAATATGCCTAGGTATTCAGGATCTTGATATACAGTGAAAAAAAAAATAGGATCGATACACAGGAATTGGCAGCAGTCTCGACTCAAGCTATTTACACACGGGTTTTCAATATTCTTACTGGTTCAACTCGACGTAGTTGGCTGGGAATAAGCCCCGTGCGCCGTTGTACTCTCCAAGCCACCAGTCGTCATCGGGGAATTCCTTAAACCAGGGTTAGCCACATCCCATTTAATGAAATCTTGTAGAGAAAGCAAAAGGTACTTACCACATTCAGAATTGTTGCATTCTCCGGGAAGCTCAGCTCGTTGTCCTCCGCAGCCTCATAGTCATAAATTGCCTTGGCAGTCGGGCCCCCGGAGCTGGGGGGCAGGGGCAGGGGCGGCAGCGGCAGCGGCAGGGGCAGGGGCAAGGACTGGAGCGGGAGCAGGTGTAGGCTCGAGTTTCGGCTCAGGTTCAGCCTCTTGCAAGTGTCCATGGGCTTGCTGATCATCCTCCACAATCTCGACGTAGTTGGCAGGGAAGAGGCCATGCTCACCACGAGCATTCACGCCCATCCACCAATCCGCATCAACTTGGTCGATGTCGGTAACAAATTCACCCTCCCGGAGTTCAATTTCGTTGTCCTCTCCCTTCTCATAGTCATACTGCACCAGAGCGCGAATGCCGCCGTGCGACTGGCCAGCAACAGTCGGCTCAGCAGCGGCCTCTGCGGCGGCCTCTGCGGCGGCACGACCGATATCATGAGTATCGTCTTCCAGATCCCGCTCGTCTGGAACGACCTCCTGGAGACTTTGGATGGGCATGGCGGGAGGCGGCGAGTTCAATTCTTCATGGGCATCAGCCACTTCCTCGGCCGCTTCCCGACCCACGGGCATAGCTATTTGAATGGGGGAGCTCTCGCGCACGGAAGGAGTAGGGGGGAGTAGGTGAACGAGGCTGCGGCGGGGGAGGGGGCAGAACTTGCTGAGCATCATGCTCAGTTTCGGGCTCGGACGGTCCAGTAGACAGTCCAGGAACGGGGACAGGCCGACTGGCTTGGGGCACGGGAGGAGCAGGCACTTCCGCGGGAATCGAATGAGCGAATTGATCCCGAATGCTTCCCACATGAGATGAAGGTTCCGGAGCCTCTGCCTCCTGGGGTTCGGCGGCTCTCGCGTCAACATTCTGGGGGGGCCGCCTTGTCCTTAACGGTCTGCACTGTGGCCCAGGACTTGCCGGCATATCCACTCTTCCATTCGCCCTGTCCGCTGGGTTGACTCTGGATGGGCTGCGCGTTCGGAGAAGCTGGAGCAGGGGCAGGAGCTTCGCCACGCTCTCTGGCTTTACGCTCTGCCCACAGCTGAGCCGGGGTCTTCCCTCCCTGGTTTGCAAAGGTTCGGCTGGCGGTGACGATCGGCGCAGCCGCGGCGGGCGTGCCGGAGCCAGCGGGGAGAGGCGGCTTCGTGCCGCCAAAGGAAGGACCGCCACCGAACTTGTTCGCGATCTTGGGTTTGGGTAGAGTGGTCAAACGCTCAGCCTCCGGGGCCATGGCGGGGCGTTCAGGAAGAGAAATGGGCTCGTTTCGAGCAACCGGGCTAGGCGGGGCCGGGGAGACATCACCTGCGCCTTCGGGCTTCTGAGCCCTGGCGCGAATGGCGGCGATATCAACCTTGCCAACGGGTTCGTAAGATCCCTTCACTGGTGCCGGGCGATCGTCTTGCGTCCGGCCAGACTCGGCAGCCTGCCTTCGGATTGCTGCAATGTCTACCTTGCCAATTGGCTGGTAACCGCCCCGTACAACATCACCGCGGTCCTCGGAGGTGGAAGGAATCGATTGACGAGCTGGAGTCTGATTCTCATTCTTCAGTTGTTGCAGATTGACCCGGGTGGGCTGGTACGCAGGCTGGACCTTCTCAAGCTGAGTGCGAGTCACTGGAGGGGCATCGGCACCCCAGCCATCATCGTCGACATTAGAGGTAGTAGGGGGGCTTCGGGCGCGGGGCAAGATTGGAAGCAATGCCACCCGACCTGGTGGGAGTGAAGACGGGTTTGCTTGCAATGGGAGGTGGGCCGGACGATCTCGAGCCGGAGGAGACGGGTTCCTGGGAATCCGCGGAGTACTTCGAACCTGATGAGTCGGCCACTCGCTGGATAATGCCCTCGGGGGTCAGATGGCCTTCCGCGCGGGCTGTAATTTGGACGTGATATCCCTAAAATTGATTCATTGTCAATATAGCCGCAAACTATGGATCGGACGGATTTTCTCACATGTAGGAACTTGGACACGCTGGCGAGATGGCTGGTGAAGTAACCTTTGGTCCGTTCAGGCACACCTTCACCGCACCAGCCGATGAGGACGTTCTTGGGCAATCCTGAGTTCGGATCAATGACCTTCACAAAGGCAAATTGGACACGGCCTTCTGAAAATTCCTCAATGAGATCATCCAATTCACCATCTGCAAGCACTGTCAACACCAATATCACCAACACCACGCCATGTAGAGCACTGACCTCCCGAGGTCTGGACCTTCAGCACACTCTCTTTATTTCCGGAATCCTGCTGGAACGCGTTGACTAAGGGAGTCGAAACTGAAAAGACGACCCATTGGGCGTATGTTTTGGAGGTAGGGTTGAGCGTCGCGTTTACGACGGATTGGTAGCTCTTGGATATAGAGGGACCATTGGCTGAGAGGTTAAGAGACGCCATGGCTGAAAGAGAGTATAAGAATCAAGAGCCCCAAACCAGCCTTATAAGGTATATCGTCAGTACAGAGCCGCTTTGGAGGGGTGTGGAGGGGCGTGGAGGGGCCAACGTGGGAGCTCTGTGTACACAAAAGGGGGTGAAGGGAGGGGAGTTGACGTGGGCGGAAAGGGCTACTTACAAGATCGGAACAAGAGGGACGGGTAGTAGCCAAGTGAGGGTTAAGGTGGCTTAATGGTGAGATGTGTAGAGGAGATGTAGAACTGACAGTAACAGCCTGGAGAAAGATAGAAAGACAGAAAGCCAGAATGACGGTCGCCTGGCCGAGGGGGTCCACTCGGAGCTTCACGTCATCACTAAGCTTCCAGGCGGTGACTCCTAAATATAAATCTATGTACTTGGGAGATATGCGTTTTAATTCAGCAAGAGACGAGTCAAGAGAACCTGAAGAATAGCATCGAGTGATAGCTCGAAGGTTGTATACTTTATGCGATGCTCGAATCGCGATGAAGAGAATCAGGTGTGAAGGCTCCCTACCAAGGTAGCAGCTTGGATCTCATTAGCTTGTCAAATAGGCTAAGTCTCAATCGAGGTACAGACCAGAATGATAAAGTCCAAGACTTATACGTACTAAAGAAGGTCCCATGACCATATGAGTCAATGTGATGTAGCAAAGGAATGTATGCATGTTCATCAGGTCACCTGCTCCACCGAGACTGAGACTCACCGGTGTGTGGATACAGGGGCAGAAAAATATAGATCTCGATCTCCTCTTCCTTCTCTTTCGGTCCCATCATGGGATAGCCCTTCGCTCTTCTGTCCTCTTTCAAACCTATTTCGTCTTTTTACCTTTCCTGGCGCAACGGAAAATTAAACAGAGCCATGGGGTCCGATCCTGACGAGCCCAGTCTGGATTTCAATGCCACCTCCAACCATGAGTCCCTCCGATTTCTGGACTCCATCGACAGCTCGGCGAGTTCTCCTGCTCGTGAAGACCCGGACCCTACAGAAGGTGCTATCCTGCCGCGCGATCAACAGCAGAAGACCGCGACTTACGACTATGCCTACGAGAAGTCTATGAGTCACGCCGAAGCCAAGCTCTTCTACCAGCACCACCAGCTGGCCACGAAGAGCGGCGATAATACCCTACCGTCCAGTCCGGCGACCACTGCGCGTTCGGCCACTGATCACGAGGAGAGAGCGATGAATGCGGACCTGAGTCCCCATCAGCAGAACCTGACAGCCCGCAAGAGTTCCATGGCGATGGAACCTGAATGGAATTTAGGGCCGTCTTCTTATCATGGAGCCGATGGGATACACCAGGTCCAGGATAGCCACGGTCATCTGGCTGATCACACCGCGAGGGCTCATGCTATCTCCTTGGGAGCTCATCAAGCTGCTCAGGCGAACCAGGGACCGTACATGTCGGCAAATGAAAGTCTACAAAACACCGGCCTAGGCATTAGCATGTCACAAGGGGCAGGAGTTGCGCCGGGTGGAGATGCTGTGACATCCGAGTTGAGGGCCATCTATCGCAAGATTAAGGGTCTCCTGGATAGCCGATCAAAGTACATGGCGCTGTCACTTCAACGACCGGGAGATGATCCGCGCGATCATCCTGATTGGGATGTTTACCCCCGCCTCCTGAGCCAGCTTGGGACGAAGGCAAGGAATACCAGCCCGGCAACGTTGGAGGTCCGTCCGATGTAGTGCCGGAGAAGAAGCGAAAGATGGGTGAGGATATAGGCGAAGATTTCGATATGGCCGAGGTGAAAATTCCCGGCGAATCCTCCTATGTATACAGATTCGATCGAAACAGTGTCTACCAGGTGTACGAATCGGAGGCTGCCGCGGACCGGAACGAGCCACTGGTTGATATCCCTTCACTGCGTGACTTTTACATGGACTTGGACGCCGTGGTTGATGTTTCCACCGATGGTCCGACCAAGAGCTTTGCGTTCAAGCGCCTATCCTACCTGGAGGGCAAGTTCCAGCTGTACACGCTATTGAATGAATATCAGGAAATCGCCGACAGCAAGAAAGTCCCGCATCGCGATTTCTACAACGTGCGTAAAGTGGATACTCACGTTCACCACTCAGCATGCATGAATCAGAAACATCTGCTTCGCTTCATCAAGAGCAAGATGAGAAAGTCTCCCGACGAGGTGGTCCTCTTCCGTGATGGAAAGCATCTCACTTTGAGGGAGGTCTTTGAGAGTATCAACCTCACTGCCTACGATCTTAGCATTGATACCCTGGATATGCACGCCCACACGGACTCTTTCCATCGGTTTGATAAATTCAACTTGAAGTACAACCCGGTCGGAGAGTCTCGACTCCGTGAGATCTTCCTGAAGACGGATAACTACATCAAGGGCCGTTATCTCGCCGAAATCACCAAGGAAGTCATCTCCGATCTGGAATCCAGCAAGTACCAAATGGTTGAGTGGCGAATCTCGATTTACGGCCGTTCCATGCAGGAATGGGACAAATTAGCCGCTTGGGTGGTGGACAACAAGTTGTTCTCACCCAATGTCCGCTGGCTGATCCAAGTGCCGCGTCTGTATGATGTGTATAAATCGAGTGGAATGATGGAGAACTTCGAACAGGTCATCACGAACGTCTTCCAGCCTTTGTTCGAAGTCACTAGAGACCCGTCAAGCCACCCTAAACTTCACATCTTCCTTCAGCGTGTTGTCGGATTTGACAGTGTCGACGACGAGAGCAAGGCCGAGCGTCGACTCTACCGCAAGTATCCAATCCCGCGAGAATGGAACACCAAGCAGAACCCGCCTTATAGTTACTGGCTCTACTTCATGTTTGCCAACATCGCCTCTCTCAACCAGTGGCGTCAACGTCGGGGCTTCAATACCTTTGTCCTGCGGCCACACTGCGGTGAAGCGGGAGACCCGGACCATCTGGCTGTCGGATTCCTCTGCTGCCACAGCATCAGTCACGGCATCTTGCTGCGCAAGGTTCCTCTTCTTCAGTACCTTTACTATCTGAATCAGATTGGTATTGCCATGTCACCACTCAGCAACAACGCTCTATTCCTCACTTATGACAAAAACCCTTGTGCTAGCTTCTTCAAGCGTGGTCTGAACGTCTCCCTGTCCACCGACGATCCTCTGCAGTTCGCTTTCACAAAGGAACCTCTCATTGAGGAGTACTCCGTGGCCGCCCAAATTTACAAATTCAGTGCCGTCGACATGTGCGAATTGGCCAAGCACTCCGTCGACCAAAGTGGATTTGAGCTATCTTTAAAGCAGAGATGGCTAGGCTCGAACTGCAGCGCCCGCGGCGTGGCTGGCAACAATGTTGCGAAAAGCAATGTGCCCGACATCCGCGAAGCCTTCAGGCACGAGACTCTCCAGGCGGAATTGTCACTGTAAGTAATGACACGATCGACAGGGGAAAGCAATGCTAATCATGCATAGAATTGAACGATATTCCGAAGTCGCTGGCGACGAACGAAACAAGCAAGCCTCAGACCCCGTCTCGCAGTCCGGATCCACCGAGACAGGTCAGCCTTTGGCGGCTAAATCCAACGGCCTTCGTCCTGATGCAGCAACTACACCCCGTATGGCGCCTGTGCCGGAGCTTTCCTCGTCTCCAAGTGGTAGTGTCCTGGGAGCCGACGGAGTGCCACAGCATAAGATCTTCCCCGGAATCGTACATGAAACAATTCGACGAGGAAGGAAACTCTCTCAGATGTCTTTGGATGACCATCAATAAGGGTCAACATTTGGTTTTAACGGAGGAAACGAGACCCAGATAGAATCGAAAACGATATGATAATGCTCGGAATGGAGCCTGGAGTTTGGCAGGACAATCATAATAATTAACACGCTGGGTATGTCATACTTTGTCATAGATACAAAAAGAAAGAAAAGAAAATAAAAAGATGATATTCAAATTGCCCAACTTCCTCTCCTCTCTGGCATTCCCCAAGCCTCTAGCCCTGTATCTTCTTCCCTCAAGCTTGGTTGTTGACGGGCCCATTCCCGAATATATCGACGAAGAGCTCGCCATCTAGTACATGCCGTGTTGGCATCACTTTCCATTGCAACAACGTACCCTCTAGCGTCTGTGTGTAGGTCATCGCGGCGGAGGTCTTGGACTGTGAACCCCGAGATTTTACTCAATTCGTAGTCATAGTAGCGGGCAATGCAGGGGTAGCCCAGGGATAGATAGTTGTAAATTTGGGTGACGAAGCCGTCGTGGAATTCGTCTTCCAGGGATTTAGATGTAACGGCGAGAAGGTCGGGTCGTGGGGAAGAGCCCGCCATGCCGTGGAGGTTTGTGCAGGTGGAGGAGCGCGATAATCTATCCAGGTCTGTTGGCCTGGGGGTCATGATTCCGGAGAACGGCTGTGAGTGATCATCTCCGCTTTGGCCTTTACGACAAGTGCCCATCCAAAGGCCGGCGACTCGTTCGCCATCTGGTCGACTGTCGGCGCACCAGAGACCGCCGCAGTCATGACAGGGATCCTGTGATGAGCCATTTTCGGTTGTGGAATTTTCACACATCGTCCCATCTGGAGATGCACTTTGTGGCAGGACAATGTCTTCTCCAAGCATCGGTGGACTAATTTTGCCATCTGCTCGAGGTGTAGGTTGATACCCAGCAGAGGTTCGGTTCCGATTCCTCGAGTTAACCATCGCTCGGAGGCGCATTTCAGCTTCTTCCTTGTGATGGCGCATGTATTCGAGCTCCCACGATAGATCAGCCGATGACTGTCGCCGCGATTTAAGATGATGTTTCTGAGGATACTTGAGATCATCTTCCGATTGACTGTCTTCGTCGTCAACGGCAAAATCGAAATGATCCACGGGCTCGTAGGCCTGTTCATTGGGGGAAGCGGCAAGCGCCTGCTCCCTGAGTTGCTTCTGTGCTGAGCGCGCAGCGAGAGAGAGTAGATATTCTGAATACTCGGCATCGCAACTATCGCTGCGTAACTTCTCAGGCTTGAGATTGCCAGTAAACTTCTGTGAAGACCTGGATTTGTAAGAGGATGATAAAGATGGTGAATGGGATTGTTCATCAGAGTCCTCGCTGCCACTAGATTCGATTGACGGCAGTTCCGGGACTCGGAATGAATGCCTTCGTCCCTCTTGCCTGCGAAGAAGACTTGCGTATGAAAACTTGGATTCTGGTAGCTCTGTGTAGACAGGACGATTGGGACTGAGTCGAGTCGAATTTCTCCAGGCCTCCTGTTTCAACCCTGGTGATTTCGACGCATGGGGAAGCTCTTCTGACTCTCCTTTAACTGAACGACGGTCTGTTTCAATCAGGTCTGGCTTGAACCGTCTTGGGCCAGCTGAACATTTCTGCTCCGATGTTTGTAATTTTGAAGAATTTCCCGCATTGCTTGATTTTGTTGTTGTTTCAATCGGCTGTGGCAAAAAGCGTCGACGGGGCTTGTTCTCGTCCAACCGCGCCGTCTGTGCGGAGGTATTAGGGGCGTCTTCGCGGTCCCCTGTGGCGTCGCTGGGGGGTTGGTCGGGGTTGTGAACTGCGCGACGAGGTTTCGATCGGTTGTGCCAGGAATCTCCGGGGCGAGGAGAGGGTTTAGGGTCCTCCGACGCATGTGAGGTCTGTTGTTGATCGCTCGTAACTTGTTGACTGATAGATGACAAGGAGCAGGATCCGGCATTGTTCAAGGTATCGCATTCAGAAGCTCTGCATTGTTTCCCCTGAAGCTGTTGAAGCTGTTGAAGCTTCTC
This sequence comes from Penicillium maclennaniae, assembly GCF_028827695.1. Lineage (NCBI taxonomy): Eukaryota > Fungi > Ascomycota > Eurotiomycetes > Eurotiales > Aspergillaceae > Penicillium > Penicillium maclennaniae. Next base: position 3,124,963 of record NW_026623213.1, read on the forward strand.
TGGAAGAGACTGGCCACCCATGTTCTAATCGTGGTCGTAAATGAACAGACACCATGCTCTAGTAGAATCGTCGGTGAGCGCAAAAAGCGGATGGCATGATATGGAGATCCCAAATGCAGCAGTCCCAAATCAACGAAGCACAATCTAGCACGGAACGCAGTCACCGAGCAAATCCACGCAGATGCAAATCGGTAGAGGGCGGGGCAACGGGGCCCGCGTCACCAAAGTCGGAGCTTCGGACTCCAGATCTCCCTTCACCGCAAATGACATCAGGGAGATAAGAGATAGCGGCTCGGTTTTCTTTCTTGGGTACCTTTTTGCTCCTTCGCCCCTGAACTCCCCAATGGAAGCGACTGAAAAGCGCAAATTCGCCGGGGATGATGGCGATGCCTCCAATACTCCCAAAAGGAGGGTAATGGGGCCTTCGATGCCCCCGTCGACATCGGCGCAACCCGAACACGATAGGGCGCTCAGTGGCACGGATGGATCAGACAGTGAAAGCGACGACGACTTCGGACCCAGTCTACCTCCTCCTGCCGGTGTGATGGTAGCACCTGTGGAAACCGCTCAACCAGCTTCGTCCGCCCCTGAGAAGAAGGAGAACAAGCGCGACGACTGGATGATGGCACCGCCTGACGGAAGCGACTGGGCTAGCAAAATCGATCCTACACAGATTCGGAGTCGGAAATTCAATACAGGCCGCTCTGCCCGCTCGGGGGGGCTCGAAAGAACTTGATTCATCGTGGGTGGAAACACCAGAGGAAAGGATGCGACGCTTGGGAGATGCCGTGATGGGAGTTGGCGCGCCATCTAGTGACAAGCAGCCCAAAGCCTCCAGCACAGCCCGCGATCAGTCTATGGAAGAGAGGATCAAAAAATATAATGTAAGTACTTTCCCATCATGGCCGCGGCACCGGCGCTTATTATTGCTATAGCAACAGAGTGGCAAGAAAAGTCGCCTCGAAAGTTCCGAAGCTCGCAAAGAGGAGGACGATGACCCGAGTGCGCGTGCATTTGATCGTGAAAAGGACATGGCGGTCGCATCCAAGATCTCCAATGCGAAGCGGCGGGAAATGGTCAGTAAAGCAAGCGACTATAGCTCTCGCTTCACCAAGGGCAATTACCTCTAATCTACATTTGGTCTTTTCATCTCCAATTGCCAGTCAAAATTGGCTGCTCCCATATGATACCTTACCTGGGCTAGAGCCCCTTGCCGAAACAAAACTTGAATTGAGCACTACATATCCGGCTCATCTCGATTTTTTTGCTTTTTCTAGCTGTCTTCATCTACCGGCAATGTGCCCGGTTTCTTTGAGCTATTCAATAGAATGCCGAGACCAATCTACGTGTGTAGGCCTCTTGGAAAGTCCCTTGATCCCAAGAAAAGTAGCTTGCAATGAATGAACGCCATTGATTTTAAGCGTATGGTAGGCGATTTGACAAGTATGATGTGGCTGGAAACTAAGACCGCTGATGTCCACCTTCTTGAATACAAGGGATTCGACTGTTTTCTATCTCAGGACACTATATTGCGGGCTTTGCGACTCGGGAGAGATGACTTTTCAAGCTATGTCGACAATGGTCGCCCACATCACATGAAGGACTGAACCCCAAGCCCAAGGAGGGATTACTCTATAATGGAAAACCCATGAGATTTCACATGTTCGTTTTGTTTATCGGATGAATGATAACGAGGGTTTTTTTCTATTATTTCAAATCACTATCCGCATAACTCAAACCCGCGAAGCGGCCTGCGCTATTCTTGTTGTTGTAGTTGGAGGTTGATATGCGAGTCTAGTGTCTAGATCTGGATGTGCATTCTCTGAACATGCTATAGTGGCGACCGTTATTGCCTTCCATGTTTGAGACAGAGAGATACTCTTTCAAACCCCAATCACATGATATACTAAATGTATCATGGATTGGACGTATCTACTTGTTCCATGTCTGCTTGGTTATAACAAAACGTAACGTAATATACGGTCGGGTCGGCCACATGGGCGCTCAGCCACCCCAAAACACCATCCTAATATATCATATTTTGCTTCGACAGTATTTGAAGCACTAGGGGTTTCCCCTGTTAAATCTTTAAAATATGCATATTTATAAGCACAAGAAGAACATATATTGACTTTAGGCCATTTAAAATGTTATTCCGATAACTGAGCAAAAAACGCAGCGTAATTTGACAATTGAAAGATGAATACATATATCTCTGTCAGCACATGGTATAATCATCCTATGCTGTACCGGTAGTTAGTAAAACTATCTAGATTATATAATATCAGGAACAGAGCTCGTGGTTGAATTGTGAAGTCGTAATGTATCGCATTTAGTATGGAGTTTTGCCCGTGTGACCGCGCTACTGTGAATTACAATCAAACAGTTAACAACCACCATCGACGTTCAATAGTATAGTACCATAATATTGCAAAAAAGTGAATGCATAAAACCAGCTAGAATCGCCAAGTAGATCTAGTGGCAATCTAATAAGACCTTCTGCCAGCTTCCCTCTTTTCTTTTGTTTTGCCTTCTCCCTCATTCTTCCCACATCCCATAACCTTGGGAACACAACTGAGGTTACGCTCCAACTCCTGGCTACTGTGGCAGCAGCCCCTACAACGCGCTATCTAGCCTTAGCCTTTTCCTGTCTAGAACGTTTAAGCTTGAGCGAGTTTGCTCATTCGGGAAATAGACTTACATCACCACCTTGGTCCGATGTATCCGCCCGCAATTTGTTCCCTTCTTAAATTTGAACTCCATTTGAGACCTAGACCTCGACATAGAACCGCCAAGCCAAGTCTTCGCGGTTCCAACCTTCGAGCTCTAGGAAACGCCAAGAAACCTAAAGTACGAACCCTCTCTTGGCGGACCTCTTGGCGGTTCACTTGGCGGTCCGGATCTCGTCTTATGGAATCGGAACTGGACTATGTTGAGGTCTCCATCTGACTACAATCTCTTCGGACACGTCATCTTCTCGGCATGAACTATAGCGCCCTCTTTTTTCTGCAAGCTGCTACTCTTACAGTTCTGTCATCCCAAAATAATAAACCCAATGACCATTAAGCAGGAATGATGACACAACTTCGGTCGCGTGAGCAACATAGTGACCTCGGACGGTCTCAAAATACTGAACACAATACTCATCGGGCAAGAATGACGACAGGCTTGCAGCTACTGGTACCCTCAGCAGGCCATTCGACTTGAATCATATTTTCCCGGCTAGCTATAAAAGTATTGTGCTTCCAAACTGAATTTCTCTTCCATTCCTCTTCCAATTACAAAGTTTTCTCAAAGTTTCAAAGTCTACAGGCACCATGGAAAACATGACCGACGTCGAACCAGTATTTCAAACGTGTGAGCGTCTTGTGTTCTCATGTCAGCGAATGACTGCTAAACCATCAGTGGCAATTGGTATCGCGAAACAGGCGACGGACGCCAATGGCAAAATTACGCACTCGCTTGACCTAGTCAATTCAGACATTTCCCCGTTCAAAAAATTCTCAAAGAAAGACTCCATCACCCTACAAAATATACTTACATTCAGCGGCGACTTGGGTCCTTTTAAGGTTAGTCATCCGGTCTTTGTTATACTTGTTCCGTACAGCTTTAATACCTCTCCAAGCTCGATATATTCTTTGACACAGACACATACGATGTTAATGGCAGCATAAAGGTTTTTGGACATTCCATTCTTGGAGTCGCACTCAACGCAAAGACCCTGGATGACCTCAAATACAATATCGGTATAGCCAAGGGCGACTTATTCTTCTATATTGTAAACAACAACGAGCTGTGGGTGCATCTAAAATGTGATCCTTTCGTTGGCAGAACGTACAACAAAGAGTCGAAGCTTTTCCAGTTTTAAGAGTAAATAATTGATTTACCACAATCTCAACATAATCTTACGCAAGGATCTAATAGCTTACAAACCGCATCTTCTGAACCGTATTTAGGTAATCACGGGAAATGTTTATCAGTGCTGTCTATTTGAATAGAATAGTATTCCATGATCGGGAGATGACTCGCTCCAGCCAATTGTGAGTGGTCGGGACCCTTGTCGTTTCGAAATGTATGCGACACCTCACTTGCCCCACCTAATAAATCCATTATGACTTGGTACAAAGGACCCTTGACCAGGAATCCTCTCTTTCTAAATCCCTGAACCCAGATCCAACTCCACATATAATCGTGCTATGGCGCTCCCGCTCTACATTTCTCCCTGTACACAACATGGCCAGCCGCATCGTACATCTGGAAGCCGACCATATAGAATACGAATCGAAGGTCCTATCGCCGCAATACAACAACTTATGCCGGACGCATCGTGGGAACTGGAAAACGAATTTTCATTATTTCCTCAGCCGGTAGGCCTGGAGTTGGCCAAAGTCGCATATAAATACACTTTCCAGAAAGACCCCCCTCCAAGGAGCTCAGAGGCTCTGGCTGTTTGCGACGAGCATCTCAGATGGGTATCAGGCGATTCACAAGCCAGACAAGTCTACACAAATAAATGCAGTCAGAGAATGAGTCAATGCTCTGAGCTTCCAGAATAACTTGATACGTATCTTTCACTGACTGGCCTGGGCTTGTCTAGGGATATTGATCATTACGGCGAGACATTTGACCATTATGTTCCAACAGATGATATATATCCCTTGGTACTGCAGATCACTCTGTTAAAGCCAGAGAAAGACAACGATGTATGTAACGAGACTGTCTGTAGATCAACTTTATGCTGACCCCGAGACAGAAAGTGTTAGCAGTACTAGGATGCTGTGGGGCAGACGCATCACGATATCGTCGCTCTGTGAACGAGTCTGTAGAGGCACGACTCAAGAAATTCATAGACGACCGGAATCGGGAGACCGTGGAGAAATGGATGGAAAGTCTCGAATGCCGATCATTAGATCACCTACACTCCGACAGTGCTGCTTGATATGGGTTGGATGGATGCAGTTGATCTCTCGTCCTGGATCTGTATAAATTTTCGGGCACAAGATGTGCGTTTTTATTGGTCGGAGGTTGGTTATTGAGGCTCCAGTGGCTGAAAATCTACTTTTTCTTGGAAATGCCATGTCTCAGATAAATTGCAACACGTCCAGCAAATACATCTTGTTGTCTTGGTGTGCAGTAAAACGGGTATAATGGAACATAGAAACATGAATAATCGAGCAAAATCAGACAGATGATCCCCTTGTCCTGACCCTCACTCTATTGCTGCCGCAATCAATTCAGGATATTCTCAGGTTAAATTCACTCAATTTTGAAGAAATGTGAGAGATCTCAACAGTCCTAGGACTATGTGGCAACAGTGTTAGCCTCGGATGATAACAGGTCCTGGAAGACCTATCGAACTGTATCGAAATTGCTTTTCATATTATTTTCACAAGCACTTTCACTAGAGATTTAAGTCACGGGGCTTTTCCAGTATTACAATTCTATTTGAGATCATTTTAGTGACGTTACAGGAGACAATGTCATCTAGATAGCCAGTGTTGATCATAGAGAACATAGGTAGGGAATTTAGGCCGCGTTCTGTATAGCACTAGAACTTCTGAGTCAGAGACAAGCTTTTTGTAAACCTATTTGGGCACGACTCTAGGCTTATCAATCAGATACGTGAAATATCTTGGCATCATTACCACATTAGGTAACTCCGAGCTCGGGGAATTTCTGACTCCACCCACGCGTGGCATATCTACTCATCCTTCGCCTTTTTTTATTTTTTCTTTCGACAATTACTGCGGAAGATCGATTCATCGTGAGAGCGTCTGCCAGATGAGGATGAGGACAGCAGTCATTTCTTCATTTCTGCGAAAAGACCGACATTGCGCGCCCAGCTGCGTCATCAAAGTAGTGTGCGTTTTGGAGCCTTTCGACTAAACGCCGCGAGCGGCATCGATGTGCAAGAACAAAAGTCACAAAATAACACCGAAGAGACATGGATGATTATCAAGAACCGCTGTCTCCAGGGGAGACTGGAGAGAGCAGAGTTATCCAGCGACGGCGAAGGCCCCCACTCTCCTGCACCGAGTGTCGCAGGCGAAAACTAAAGTGCGATCGCTCACTTCCATGCGGACAATGTGTTCGTTCCAAAACAGCAGACTCATGCGTCTTTGTTGGGCAACAGCCCGGAGCTGCTCCAGAGTCGTCGCGCCAAATGTCCCCGCCAGTGTCTCGAATACGGATGCCTAGTGGCTCGGAAGACCAACCTGGGAATGGTGGGATGTTTGTCTTCGACTCCAAATTGGCCCCCAAGACAAGTTCCAGTCGCATTTCTAAACGCAACCATTCAGATGAGCTACATGAACTCAGGAATCGATTACGAACGCTAGAACATGCCTTATCAAAGTCGAATGCTATTCAAACACCCGACACATCAGTGGGTGATTTTATTTCAGAAAATTGTACGTCCCAACACAGTTCAGATGCAGCTGGTGTGGAAGACCGTGTGCGCTTTCTTCCCGACTCTAGTTTTCGAGGCAAGAACGGCAAGACTCGGTATTTCGGGCGCAGCCATTACACTACAACGGTATCTTTTGTGAGTGAGCCAAGTCCCCCATTTGGAACGACTGCTAACGAAATATAGTTTCAAGATATTGGTTCATTCTTGCGACGTGGCCATAAGAACCAAAAAGACAAGGAACTCCACGACATGAAGAAGTTCAAATGTGAACTCTGGTCTCGCGAAAGTCAAAGTCATCAACGAGCCTTCAGAGACCAGGCCTTCAGCTTGCACGAGATGGTACCAGCCAGGAACGTCGCGGATGAGCTTCTTCAACTTTACTTGGACAGTTTCGAAACGACGTATCGCGTTTTACACATTCCGACCTTCATGAAGCAGTACTCTGATTACTGGGATTACCCCCAGAAGCCTGACATGGCATTTGTCGCTCAGCTGCTGGCTGTTTTGGCAGCAGGAAGCTGTTTTCATATGTCCATGGAGGCTGAAGCTCGTGAGACTTACCAAACACCCGCCATGAAATGGATCATGGGCGTTCAATCCTACATCTCCTGCTCCTTTGTGAGCCCAGAAATTAATCTTCGGATGCTCCAAACACAGACGCTCTTGCTGGTGGCCCGTCTTGGGGTTGCCAATGACGGAGATGTAGCCTGGGCATCATCAGGGTCGCTCATTCGTTCTGCAATGACAATGGGTTTACATCGCGACCCAACCCGTTTCCGCAAGGGGGGCTCGCCCATTTTGGTATGAGATGCGTCGTCGACTGTGGACGACCATCGTGGAGCTAGATCTAAAGATCTCTCTGGACCGAGGTGTTACTCCGTCAGTTGATCTTGATGAATGCGACTGTGATGCACCCTCCAATTGGGACGATGCGGATTTAGTCGAGAGCCTGGAGAATAACCCAACTCCTCTCAGCACGGCGACGTACACTCGAAACTTCTACCAGACCCTTCTCTCAAAGTCATTACCACTACGATATCTGATCGCAAAGAAAATCAACAAATTGAAATTCGATCTCTCATACGATGATGCCCTGCGAATGGGTGAAGAAATGCTCAGCTTTGTGAAGCATGCCACATCACTATTCGAAGACAATGCATCGAGCATTAACCCCTCCGATGCTACACGGCATCAATTCGCTCAATCCATTCACATGTTCATCATGCGCAAATATCTCCTTGCGCTTCACCGCCCCTTCTCGCTTAGCGTTGTACGGCTACCGAAATGTTCTTATTCCCGGAAGATCTGCCTAGAAGGGTCTTTAGAGATTTTATCTCTGATGGAACTTCCATTGACACCGAATGCCATTCAGTATCCGCACATCACACAGCTAGGAAGTGGTATGTTCCGTGACGAAGTCTTCCATGCAGCCAGCACTGTCTGCGTGGAATTATCCCTTCAAGCTCAAGAAATGAGCCACCCGGGCTCAGCAATGGAAGGAATGAACTCTAGCGTGTTGATGAGCATGGTCCAGTCTCAACAGACTGTGATGTTAGATGGAGTCGAACGTACCCTTCACGACTTTGGTCGGCGAATCAGAGCCGCTGGAACAGGGACCAAGCCTTACTTCTTCTTGAGTATTATTCTCGCCTCGGTTAAGTCCCGCATCAAGGGAGAGGATCCCCTGAGCCAGGTAGAGGCTGCGTCTAAGAAGGCGGTTCGAATCTCTAAAGGCAGATTGAATGGCCTTTCATATTCTGATGCGCTCGCTTTTGCAGAGAACCAGCCCACACAGGTACGTTACTCTTATCCGAGCTTATGGAATCTCGCTGATCTGTTCAAGACCCCCGTGGTCCCTGACGGAACAACCCCGATTTCTGCATCTTCTCTTGACCTTGACCTTCCGTCTCTTTTGTCAACGGACTTTGGTGATTTAGCAGTAAGTCTCCCCATTTGCCCTTTCCTTTCTCCTTCCTCCTCTATCCTCTGTCCTCTCCCCTCTCCGCCCCTCTCTATATGGACACCATGCTAATGGACACAGTCTATGGATTTGGGAGGCTGGTTTGACGGTCTGGATACCGCAAACACGGAATTATGGGATAACAACCTCTTTGGAAACCTTCCTCCCATCCCATAAGCACGAGATGGAATCTTGCAGTGGATAATTGGAAGGCATTTGATGGAAATACTGATAATCTCAACTATACCCCCGGAATGGAGTTTTTCCATTTTTTCACAAAATTCACAGTACATAAAATTTCACAGTCTAGTCTATGGTCTCTAGTTCTAAATCTAATTATGTATCAATGCATTCACGAGTATTGATTGTGATTCCAGTCTTCTCCGGGGCCAACGAGATGGGAAGACATGATGTCTCGGCGCAAAGTGTTTTCGGAAGTGCAAGCTGACCTTGCATCAATCTGTAAGTAAGTTAGCAAAGATTCAACTTCTTTCGGTTTCCTTCAGCCATGACAATTCAAAACTCACTTTTGATAGCGTTGCATGTTCTGAATTTCCTGCTCAGCCAACACCCGAAGAGCAAATTGAATATCATGGACTAGACTATCACAACGACTTTGACTGAACTCTTCGCGCACCACAACGCGCATCATACTCATCTTCTCACAGTCTGCCGCCATTGTGTATGCCGGAACAATCCAACCACGCTCGCGCAGTTTGTGAGACAGTGCAAACTCGTCGAAGACAATGTGTGGGCGGAGGCTAAGCGGAAAGCGACGACTGGAAGTCCATGACCGCCGCCATCGCTCATGACGATGAACCCTTGATCCTCGAGCTGGTCGGCGAGGTAATCAGCTGTGTGGGTCAAATTCATCATGATGTCGGTGTAGCCTCGACGTCCTGAGACGGATCATCTGATAGTACTGTGCGATGATGTGAGATGCAGGCTTGGAGAAGTTGAGGGTAAAGTTCAATTGATCGGCGCCGAGGTAGTTGATGTTGAAGATGAGTTCTTTCGGTAGGTACTCGACGGATCGCCAGAGAGCCCAGCCGATGCCCGGGGTAGACCTGCGAGAAATTGGTTAGCCGTTTGAAAAAAAAAAGGGGGGGGGGGACTGTTTTCTAATGAGGCCATGGAGATCACTTACTAGGCCATACTTGTGACCGGAAACGTTGATCGAGACAACATTTCGCAGTTGAAAGTCCCATATCAAGTCGGGATTCACAAAGGGCGCGACAAATCCACCACTAGCAGCATCCACATGAATCGGAGTGTCGAGGCCCCTTTCAATCAGAAGATCATTGATCGACTTGACATCCTCATATTGTCCCGTGTATGTTGTTCCCAGGATCGCTGCAATGCCAATGGTGTTCTCGTCGACCAGATTCACCGCTTCAACTGGATCGATCACGAATCGCGTTTCCGTACAGGGAACCAGTTTCTCTTCAATGTCGAAATATCTGGCTGCTTTCTCCCAGCAGACCTGGACACCCGTACTCATGATGATGTTAGGACGAGAGGTGTCTTTACCTTGCGCCTTTCGTTCATTTTGCCAGCGTTTCTTCATGGCGAGAACACCCAGCATGATGGCTTCCGAGGATCCGATGCATGCTGTTCCGACCGCTGTAGCTTTCCCATCTTTTTGGGGAGTGTGAAAGAGGTCGGCCAGGATGTTGAGACAGCGATGTTCGATTTCGACCGACTTGGGATATTCCTCATGGTCGATGACGTTTTTGTTTGAGGACTCGGCGATGAGTTTTTCGGCTTCGTCTTCCTATTACATAGCAAATTAGTTTAATAAGAAGAATTCTCTCGAAAAAAGATTGGGCATTTGTGAAGCGAACCATGTAGGTAGTGACAAAACTAGCGAGACTACGCTGATGTTAGCGGATTATTTGCTCTATGACATGGGCATGCTACTCACTTTAACATGGGGTTGCCATCCAGAACCAGATCATCCTTGATCATTCGATAGGCCACTTCTTTCGGCATCTCCTCGTCTGGAAAACTGCTGCATGGCATATGTTCTGACGCAAATCGAGAACCATAGACGTTGCTGCAACTTCGGTTGGACTCTGGAAGTCTCTCGGAGAAAAGATTCATAGGTGACATAGTTATTGTTGTGATGCAAGAATCAGAAAGATGAACCAACACAGAAATCGAGAACCTGCGAAATTGATTCAAATCCAGAAGTAACGACAGAATCATGACTTTTTATGTTGGCCGTCTAGCTACACACGTCCCCTGCCTCGGAGTCTGCCAAAAATCACTCATACAAGGAGTAATGTGACGAGTATGAGGGATTTTGGCCCAGATTGCAAAGAAATCAATGGATTGGAACCGCGAAAAGGGGCTGATGGACTGCTAGCCCGTTCTTAACAGTTCTTAACCACTTTTGAATCACTATATATCACTCTTCATGATAATATTCATAATCTACAATTCGCATTCCCCTTCTTCTCATGGTCCCTCAAAGCTTATACTCTCTTTTCTGAAGCCAAGCTTTCTAGAAAGTATTGGCACAGCTCGGGCCGCTTACGTTGCCACAAATTTTTTGAAACATGGACTCGGCACCGTCTCGGATGCCCCTTGTGTGCTGCATTCTGGCCCTAGATTGCTGATAGGGCCGATAATGGGCGATGGGCGGCTGCAATGTCGATCTGTGCATTCGGCGCGAGGCCCGGCATGGGCTAGGGCCGATATGGGGGCTGTTGATAGGATAGGCGTCGTCAGTCGCGCAAGGCACGGTGGAAAAAAATTGGAAAATAACTAAGCTACGTTAGTCTGTCGATGGAAGTCTCGAGCTGGGCTGGTCTAAAAGGCCATTTTTTGATTGCATCAGTTGCTATTTCCGTCCAGCTTCAGGCGGATCCTCGAGTTATGCGCAAGTCTCGACATTAGATGATCCGATTGGCTGCTGATACAGCTCAGCATCTTGAAATAAAGAGTCAATGTTTTAGGACATTATTGGTGATGTCCATGTCCAGGGCCTTCTTGGTGCCCGCCCTTGTACGCGTAGTCGAACCTCGTTGATCTCACTCCCTGTGTAATATCTACCATGGTTCAAATCGAAAGATTATCATCATGTTCATCTTTGGTGATCTGTGATCTATCTAACCCCTGAGTACATCAATGTATGCAGCCAAGCCTGCCAAGTTCGTGGCTTTCTGATCGCGATCGCTCTTCTGACAGTACCTGGACCAAGGGCGCATTCTTGCCAACAGAATAACATCATTCTGGCATCTTGGAAACTCACTTTCGCACTCTCCAACCCCAGTCCAATTACATCGGCTGATGTCGCCATTTCATCTGCGTATTCTCTTCATGGTTTCCGAACAGACTACTCGTGACAGATTGCTAGAGATCGGTCCATGAATTGCCACCCCATGCTTAACTCATCGTGAATCATTTCACCTCGCCTGTAGCGAGAATACCATGCTTCATCCGATCCTCGATATCAGCAACTTCAATGTGGTTCTTACATTCTCTGGTAGGACCCCATCGCCTCCCCACAGTCGGTTCTGTTGATGGATCTAATTTCAGACAGGCATCTTCTTACTGGTCTTTGGATTCCTTTCGCTCAAGGTCAAACAGAAATGGTACCTTGGCGAAGCATGTAAGTTGGTCTTCCACTTCTGCTGGATCAGTGCTGACTTTTTAGTGCCGTCCTTTGTGATCGGCGCGCTACTTGGGCCATTCTGTACGAACTTGATCAATCCGAGCAGATGGAGTGATACCGATAAAGACGGGGACATTGCCTACGTGAGACATGGCCATTGAGACCCGTGAGAACCTATCTGACATTACTAGGCATTGACACGAATGGTGATTGGCATCCAAATGGTGAAAGTGGGCTACGAATTGCCGAAACAATACCTGCGACGACGCCTTGTCGAGTTGACGATCTGTCTGCTTCCTCTTATGACCATACAGTGGCTAGCGACATCATCCTGTATCCTGCTGATGGTGCCTCATCTATCCTTCGTGCGTGTCTCTCCCTTCTCACCATACCAAAAAACCTCGTATTTGCGATCGCTGATATCTTTCCATAGCTGACAGCCTTGATCATCGGATCTTGTATCATTTGCATCGACCCTGTCCTGTCCCAAGCCATCGCGAAAGGCCCCTTTGCGGATAAGTATGTCCGAAGACACCTGCGAGAATTTATATCTGCCGAGGCGGGAGGAAACGATGGCTTCGGGTTCCCATTCTTATTGCTTTCCATCGCAATTTTGCGATACGCAGACGCACCTGCGCTGAGTGTAAATAAGCGCGACTGGATTGGAGCGATGGATACTGGTCGATTCGGAGGAAATGCCGGTCGCGCCTTGGCACATTGGGCAGTGGAAGGAGTGTTATACATGATAGTCATGGGGGCTGGATACGGGCTGCTTGTGGGCTTTGTGAGTCGGAAGAGCTTAAACTTGGCTTCAGAAAGGTGAGCAAGACTGGTCAACTCGGGAGTGGGCAAAGTGACTGACAGCGGCGCAGGAGATGGATTGACAGAGAGAGCTTTTTCTTGTGTCCGGTTGCCATTGGGGTATGTGATCTGGTCTGTATGGCCTGTAATGATACTGACATCCTTAGCTATTTGTCGTGGGGACTTGCGGCTGTTTTGGATCAGACGAGACACTGGCTTGTTTCATTGCTGGATGTGCACTCAACTGGGATGGACTATACCATTCCGAGGCCGAGGCCCGACATGACTCGTTTAATACGACTATCGAAACCGTGTTGAATTACGGCACATTCCTCTTCGTTGGGGCAAGTATGCCTGGGACCAGCTTCATCTGCCACAGACATCGGGGATCACTATATCTCGACTGGTCGTGTTGGGTTTGTTGATATTACTGTTTCGTCGTATCCCTGCCATCATGCTGGGATATCGGTTCATGCCCAAAGTCTGCAGCGACTGGAAAGAGGCTTTGTTCATGGGATACTTTGGACCGATCGGTAGGTACACCCATACCCATGTCCATGTATCCTGTGATATGTGATCCGATTGCTAACTGGGCAGGTGTGGGAGCAATTGCTTATGTTGAATATGCCCGACGATTACTTCCCGATCCTGGAGAGAATGAAGATGATGCGGAAATCAACCATCTTACATCAGCGATGATACCAGGTAAGATATTCTGGGTCAAGCACTCACAGGGAATGACCATCGCTAAATTTGCACAGTTGTATACTGGCTTGTATGCTTCTCGATTGTAGTTCACGGCCTCTCAATACCGGCCTTGAACTGCATATACAAATTACTGAGAGTGCCCGTCATTCAAGACCACCCGGTTGAAGTCCAGCTTCTCTCTGAAAATGAACCGGTCCCTAACAACAGCGTGGTCAACCGACGGGGGCATTCAATGGTGCTGAACAACCGATTCTCTTGCCACTCTGATGAGACTGAAACCTCCCTTTCAAGTCACCATCGACACGAAGAACCCGATATTATCATGTTACGACCGGGTCGTCAACACTGTCCAGGGTCACCGGCGGGATCGTCAATCAAGGGGTCCTCACACCAAGTTGAATGTGAAGCGAGGGAAATGGTTTGACTGTGACTTTCGGGCGTGTATATAGTTTGACATCTAGAACTTGCAACTGTTATAGATTGGCGATCCAAGCTTCTATTTCGTCTCCTTGCATTCATAGTTGTACCTTGGCCTCCAATGGGATGAAGAGTAATTGAAACGCAAGATATAAAGGTATACTCTACTGACCCAAAACTTGGGACCTCCACACAACCTCGGTTTCACGAACACTGTAAATGCCATACACATCTGGTATTTCAGCGCCTTCCACTCACATTCATCACCGAAAAACACACGTTCTCCAACCTCAAACGATAGATAGTACTGCCAAAGACCAAAAATTTGAAATTCAGAAAATTGACCGGAAATAATATCCATGCAAGAAACTCGGCATCACCACGCCCGATAATACAAAGGGGCTGAAGATCGGCAAGAACATGAATTCATCCTCGGCCGCGCGAACCCACATGCGATAGACCCGATTATAAATTACTTTCCCCCCCCCCTAGCTCCCCAAATCCTCCCCACATCCCTATACAGACCTTCACCTTCCATTCATGTCGTAAGTTACCCATTTCACGAATAAAAGGAATGCGCTAAAGTAATTGCAGTTCCATTCTAAGCACCATCGGCCTCCGCGCCGCTCCAGGCGCACAAACCCGTAATTATGCCGCCGGCTTCCTGGTAGCCAACTGGGGTTTCGCCTACGCTCTGATGAGCACGCGCGGCACGAAAATACGCCTCGGTCTCGACAATAATGTTGCGCCGCGCGAGGATCTGTCCAAGTACGGCGAGGCGGCGGTTCAGGCGGGCAAAATTAGTCAGCGTACTTTGAATAAGTTGAAGCGGCAGGAAGCAGCGCACGCTAATGCTGTCGAGGGATATCCTCTTTTTGTCGCGGCGAGTGAGTAAATCCTGTCAATTGATGAATTGTGTTTCATCAATGATGACTTTGAATTCATCCATTGGGTCCGGCCGCATGCTAACTTGGAATTCAGTGCTGTTGTCAGTGGTTGCCGGGGTTCCCCATAAGACTATCAATGCCATTGGTGTGTGGTACAGTCTTTCTCGCATTGCGTACAGCTTGTGTTACTCGTATATCGAGTCTCGGAATCTGAGCTACCTTCGCTCGGTGACCTGGTGGTCTGGTAACATTAGCTGCATCACTGGTTTGGTGTTGGCTGGCAAGAGGCTGTGAATGCTATCGTTCTTGTACCTATTGAAATGGATTATATGTTTTCAATTATGCAGAAAGTGACTAATGTAGAATAGAAGTTTTTGAGTCATTCTGATATTTATATTGGGTTTGAGTAACTTGTCAGGGCAATCAATGGAGTTGTAGTCCTCTTTAGATCTGTAAACAAAGGATTGATTGGTGGAAGAATCATATGCAACAGTGCACAAATCACCACCCATAAAATGGTCGGATCTTCCCCGTCCCAAGAAGAACCCCTGCAGATTACGAGCTAAGGCTGTATGAGTGCTCTCCGCATCCCCGCGCTCGGCACTTGGCGAAAAGCGGAGAACTCACCGAGTCTCGTTCGATACGATCCGGGGTCTCTCGCTGAGATGTCCCTGTAGATCATTTCTCTTACAAATCTGCAAATTGGACTTTCCTACAGGCGGAGAAAAGGGGCATTCTATCCCCGCATGCCAATTCCTACTAGTATGCATGTAGAGAGCGACGACAGTATATAAGAGGAGACGAAGAGCCGGGATAGCCATGGTTTTATCGCGGAGACAGCAAATACTAGGATTTCCCCCCTCCATCCTGAGTGAAGTAACCTAGCTTCAAGGAATATCTGATAATGAGGTTCCTTAGTATTGGCGCGCTTCTCATCGGCGCAGTCAGTGGTCTGGCAGCAGACCATATCATTCATGGCGCACAAATCATTCCAGCAAAGGATACATCTGCGCTACGACGCGTAGGAGCTCATCATCCGAAATACCCAGATCGTCGAACTGTGACGATCCGGCCATCGAAAAACGACGCCGATGATGTGTCTATGGATTTTCTCTGGGGTATCAAACGGGCTAATCATGGTGGACGACTCTTACTCCAAAAGGGGAAGACTTATGTTATTGGAAAGAAGCTGGACTTGAGCTTCTTGAACAATGTTGAGGTGCAATTGGAAGGTGAGATCAAGGTATGAAGCATAGCTCTGATGAGAATTTGTGTGTGTGGAAAGTGTGTGCTGACCAGAGTGACGTGTAGTTCACCGACGATGTCAAGTACTGGCAAGCGAACCACTTTTATTACGATTTTCAAAAGTCAATCACATTCTGGGTCTGGGGTGGTCAGGACATCAAGATCTTTGGAAAGGGTACCCTGAATGGAAATGGTCAGCAGTGGTATAATGATTTTGCCGGACAGGAAATCCTGGTATGCCATCTCCTCCGCATTGGGGGGGGGGAAAGAAGTCTTGCTTATCAAAATAGGATCCTGACAACACCTTCTACCGGCCCATCTTGTTCCTCACGGATAACGCGACTCGGGTCAGCGTCGAAGGCATTACGCAGCTGAACTCGCCCTGTTGGACCAACTTCTTTGTGCGCACCAACGACATCTCCTTTGACGATGTGTTTATCAACGCCTACTCGACCAATGCCTCTGTATATGCCAAAAAGTCATAATAGTATAGTCGCGAGTTGAGCTGACCCGATACAGGCTCTACCCAAGAACACCGACGGATTCGACTCGCTGAATGTGAACGGTCTCACCGTGACCAACACTCGGGTGGACATTGGTGATGACTGCTTCTCACCAAAGCCCAACACAACCAACATCTTCGTCCAGAACCTGTGGTGTAACAATACTCATGGAGTGAGTATGGGCAGCATCGGTCAGTATTCGGGCGTCCAAGACATCATCGAGAACGCCTACATCGAGAACGTCACACTCCTAAATGGCCAGGTATGAGCATGCAAAGTCTTGACCAGTTCGAGACCAGGATCAAAGCTGACAAGTGTAGAATGGAGCCCGATTGAAGGCATGGGCCGGCCAAGACGTCGGATACGGGCGCATCAACAACATCACCTACCGCAACATTCGCATCGAGAATACCGACCATCCGGTTGTGCTGGACCAGTGCTACTTCGACGTGAATGCGACCGAGTGCGCGGCCTACCCTTCGCAGGTGAATGTGACTAATATCGTGTTTGACAATATCTACGGCACATCGTCTGGCGCGCAGGGCAAAGTGGTGGTGGATCTGACCTGTTCGCCTAATGCCGTGTGCTCGGGTATTCACCTCTCGCAAATTAATCTGACCAGCCCGGCCGGAAGCCCGGCCGAGATCATCTGTGACGGGATTCAGGGGGATATCGGGGTGAGTTGCCAATCGAGCTCGAGCTGAAGTTGGGGGCAAAGAGCTAGACTTGGCAATGGAGATGTGGTCCGAAAATAAATGTGTTCTCGACGCGTGTAGCGACTGAATTCTTTTTGAGCTAACTCCACTCCAAACCCCTCCTGAATGATAACTATAGATGGTTAATCCATAAGGTGAACCATGTGACCATCCCCACAATAGTGGAGTTTCAACTCCGAAGCGAGGAGATGAGACCTTCTCAGGTGAGCTCTATCCAGGTCCACACACTCGGCCCATCGTTGTCTAGAATCTCGCCTCAAACAGAAATACCGATCTCTTAGCCGACCGTGTAGGTTACGTGGCAAGCCGAACAAGCCACGAAAAGCCAAGCGGGAATAAGCATTCCCGCAACCCTCATGTTAGCCAGGCAAGATTCGGTGGAAAGGAAAGACAATAGATTCAGAATCCTGAATTCCGTGTAAAGAATAAAGCTAAGTTTCTGAGATGCAAAGTCTCCCAGTCATCAAGAATCGCCATTTAAACCCTCGACAAGACCATGATTGGGGGGGATTAGACAGCGAGTGGCCTTTTTCCTCCCCGGTATCCCTCCACAGCTCTCCACAATGGGATGAAGTTATAGCCGCCCTTTTCCACCACCACCAATCACCACCTCTACCCAACATTCATCGCATCAGTTCCACCAATATTGCATCGCTTAACCCATGACATTCTGTGGTTAGGTCCGGGGGGAAAGACAGGTGGAGCTGTTATCTTTTTGCCCCCGCCCCCAGAAAACCCCCAGAGTTGGGATGCAGAATCCGGGGTTGATCCCCGGGCTCGAGACTGTGAGACTCTTTTGATTGCAATGCGCGCAGGGGCCTATAAGTAGTGGCTGCATTGGCTCCCTTTTTTTTTTCTTCTTTACTTTCTGTCTGTTCCACGCTGGCTCGTGTTCCCCGTCCTTATCCCTTCTTCTTCTCGCCTCGTCGCTATGGAGAAAGTCAACAGCAATTCCCTACACGTGGAGGGAGCCTCCACGACCCCTTCCGCCATCGAAGCCGGCAAACATGAAGCCTTTTATGTCGAGGATCGCCTCGCTAATCTATCCGAGGAGCATCGCCAGTATCTTCTCGCGCGCCATGGCACCCTTGATCTGGATCCAATTCCAGATATGAATGATGCAGACCCATATAATTGGCCGACATGGAGAGTAAGTGATCTGTGCGATGGATGAGAAACATGGGTAACTTGATTCTAATCTCGTGTGGTGGTAGAAATCAGTCAATCTCTTCCTCGTCGTCTTCCACGCCATGATCGGTCTTTTCACCGCCGCCTCCATCCAGTCGGCCTTTGTCGAGATCTCTGCCGACCTAGGTGTAAGCCTACAGCGCACCAGTTACTTGGTCTCCCTATTCATCGCCGTCCTCGGTGGCGCTCCTCTCTTCTGGCGCCCACTATGCAATCGCTATGGACGCAGACCTATATTCCTGATCTCACTCATCTGCGCCCTCGTCGGCAACGTGGGCTGTGCCGAGAGTCACTCATATGCAACCATGGCGTTGTGTCGAGCCATCACGGCCTTTTTCATTAGTCCTGCTGCTGCCATTGGAAGTGCAGTTGTCGCCGAAACTTTCTTCAAGAAAGATCGCGCTCGCTGCATGGGTTACTGGACTCTGATGGTGACTCTTGGTGTCCCCATTGCGCCGTTCATCTTCGGCTTTGTCGTCTTACGCGTGGGATACCGCTGGATCTACTGGATCTTAGCCATCACCAACGGCGTCCAATTCATCGTCTACTTCTTCTTTGGCTCCGAGTCATTGTACCTGCGCACCGATAATGCGCCCCGTCAAATCACCAGCGTCAAGGAGAGCATTTACAAGTTCCGTCGCATCGACCCTGCCCCCTTGCGCTTGTGGGACTTTATTCAACCGCTGAGCTACTTCGCGAAGCCCTGCGCGCTGATCCCGGCGTGTGCCTACGCCATGATCTTCCTCTTCGGTAGCATTTGCCTCACCATTGAGATTCCCCAGGTCTTCCCGCAGAAATTCGGCCTCAACAGTCAGCAAGTCGGTCTCCAATTCCTGGGTCTCATCGTGGGATCCGTCATTGGCGAGCAGATTGGCGGATTGATCTCGGATCGGTGGATGCTTCTCCGCCAGAAGCGCGCGGGCGAGCCCCCTGCCCCAGAGTACCGTTTATGGTTGAGCTATATCGGTCACGCCTTGACGATTTGTGGTCTTGTGGTCTTCGCCGTGCAGCTGGGTAATGCAAGTAGCCATTGGAACGTGACCCCAATCATCGGAGCGGGCATTGCGGCTGCTGGTAACCAGATCGTGACCACAATCAACATCACCTATGCCGTCGACTGCTACCGCGCGGATGCAGCCAGTGTGGGTGTGTTTATTACTTTTGTGCGTCAGACTTGGGGATTCCTTGGTCCCTTCTGGTTCCCCCAAATGTTTGAGAATGTCGGCTGGGGCGGCGGTGCGGGAATTGCCGTGGCGATGATGGTGAGCGTCAG
Source organism: Penicillium maclennaniae (assembly GCF_028827695.1). Classification (NCBI taxonomy): domain Eukaryota; kingdom Fungi; phylum Ascomycota; class Eurotiomycetes; order Eurotiales; family Aspergillaceae; genus Penicillium; species Penicillium maclennaniae. The sequence goes on from NW_026623213.1 coordinate 3,144,689, forward strand.
TGTCATCCCCACCATGATCTTGCAGTGGCGCGGCTCAAATTGGCGTCACTGAGCTAGTATGTATATTTTTTCAAAGATTGTAATGAATAGTCTATCTGAAGGTGTTTAATTAATTCTGTTCATTTCATTCATGGGCTTCTCGTATCCTCGTCAACAGCTAGTATTATTGAACCTGTGTTGAGTGTGGGTCTCACCTTAGCTGCCTTATTCTATGGACGCTCGGAACATTGACTGTTTCCTGCCATGCTTCGTCACTTCCTCTACAATCTACAATCAATCTATCAGCTGACTCCATGCCGTACTGATTTGTATACCATGAGCCTACCTCGTCGGTTCAATCTGAATCTCAAGAAAGATAATATCTGTGAGAAGTGGGTTCGGTGCCGCGTTGCTCAGGCCATGGACCATCTCCTAGGATCCGCAGATGGACAGACCATAGAACTCTAAGAAGCCGACACCGTCGTAAACGACACACCCAGTAGCCTCCTTTGCCTGTTTCGGCTCGTAGTGCATAGATGACTAGCCTTCCGGGTGAATTATTGGAGTCGATCGATGTCATGGCAGCCACCGCGGGCTGAACCCAGACCCCACCTCTCCACTGATCGTCGCGTCCGAAGAAAAGACACCCCTCAGCTGGAGGGCCAACATACCCAACGTATGGGCGCATACGGCATGTCACCCGAATGTAGCTCGCCTTGCACCCTGCACATGTCAAAGTCCTGGATTGGTAGATCTTACCTTCTTTCTTCTCTCCCTTGTACATGGGATGCATGTTCCAAGGCCACGTCGCGGATATGGACCCGCAGCGTTCGTCAATAGCACGATGAACTTGAGGGACTGGTGATCGGCGTTCATTTGGTGGGTCTCATCTGCCTTGGCATCGATGAACAGGTCCTCATTTAGGACTATCATGAAGTCATGCATGAAGCTATACTCGAAATAGGAGAGATCTATTCTCAAATGTCGTCACCCCTATGTATTGAACTGACCCACACATCCATGACAGATCTCTTTTATACCCGAGATGCACCCTCTTAAAAAAAGCAATAACAATCTTGTTCAGTCACCAAACTTACCTGTTCAACTACATCAAGATGGCTCCCACCGTCTTCGAAGAATATGCCGCGCTGATGAACCCCAATGGTCCGGGGTACTATTTGTTCCGGCCCCAACCATTTAGCGAGTGTCACCCCGGTGCAATTGGGTGTTTTGACAAGAATGGAACCTTCATCCAAATCACGGATCTCTCTGAGCCTGGTCGTCCTGAAAAAGACGGATACGCTCCCTTTACACTCACCCTGACCAGGGCGCCTTCCGAGACATCCTCATGGGAAACGAGAGCTTCAGGCAGTGAAGCTGAACATAGCTTCGGACTTGAAGGAGGTGTTTCCGGTGCCCTGGCTGGAGGTCCCATTGACGCCTCGGCCGAGGCGAAGAACAAATGGGGCAAGACCGGCAAGGCGGCGTTGATCACAAAGAATGTGATTGTAGAGGAGAAGTTCCGGCGTATGCCTCGAGGTCCGATTGAGGATTGGATCAAGGCGAATGCCAAAACTCTTGTGAAAGGTCCGTATAGGAAGGAAATAGCGGATTTCGGACTGTGGGCGATTTCGAAGACTTGGTCTACCGATGAGTGCAAGATCACTATGGAAAGTGCCCATCACCGGGATACCAGCGGTGGCTTGAACATTGGAGCTACTGGTATTGCAAAGGGGGGTGCCAATGCATCGTCATCGGCGAAGACCAACAGTGAAGGATGGACGACATACACAGCATCGGAGGTTTGTAGATAAATCTGCACTCTGTGAATTTTTTTGGGAATATGTTTGAGGAAATCTGACTTGTCTCCAGGCTGACCAGTCACTTGTTGTCGCATACGGTGGAACCGGCTTCAGACTTGCCACTTTTACCAAGTTCTTCCGAGGAGGCGTAAGTGCTTCTTCCAATCGATTGACTCGACAGGAATTAACCCAAAGATTGGATCCAGCCACTCAAGCAAACCGAGACCAGAACTGCTGCGCAAAACGAGTACGCCAAGATGGTCCTCGACGACGAGGGCAACCAAATCGGAGTCGAGTACTACCGAACCGTGTTCGACGAAAATGGAAACGCCATTGGAGAAGAGAAGATCGATAAAGAGGCTGAGAAGAAGGCTCGCGAGGAAGAGCAGAAGCGACTTGAGGAGGAAGACCCCCAGGGTGAAGAGGAAATTGCAGTTCAAAGTGCCCTCACTATCGGAGAAGACGACGAGGAAGATGAAGAGGAGGAAGAAAAGAAGCAGGAATTTGCCAAGAAGCTCGAGGCCATCAAGCAGCTTCCCTATGGGGATGAGAAGAGAGCTGAGCTGGCCAAGTTGTTCACTGTGGAACATGTAACACAGACTATTCCGAACTGATTGACACGACTGTGAACCATGCGACCTTGAGTAGGGGTCATAGGCCCTAGACATCTTGGTGATGCGCTGAGGGGCTCTATGTCACGAACCCTACGACATGAATATATTGTCTTGAATGATGAGATGAATATACTGCTTTGAACGATGAAATGAATATACTGTCTTGAATGATGAAATGTCAATGTAATTTGCAACTGATATTGGGGGTTGCTATTGCTCGTGTAGATCACTAGACAGGTGGATAATTGCACATACAAAGTTATAGCACACAAGGAATCGTGCGGCAAGGTTTCATCACACAGGGATTATGTGCTTTTTTAACGTGAGTACTCTGTTTCATCTTGTCCACCAAAGTTGTCGCTCGTCTAGTTTATCTCAAACCAGTTAGATGAAAGTCGATTGACGGCTCCGATAAGCCGTAGTGCTTTATCAGACTTGCAACGTCTTGCAAATGGACAGTCTGTCGGTCACAGAATGATCTGATCGTTCATGATCGGGGGTCGGCTAGCTCGCCAAACGCCACTACTAGAAATTGTATCCACATCAAATGATTTACACGATATCGCACGGTACCAGAATGGAGTGGTGGAAGAAGCATCGGCCGGCAATGGAGACTGGACGGTTGAAACCACCGTGCCGTGCCGATGTTTGCCGTGCCGATGTGATCCACTCCCCGAAGAATAGCTGTTGGCAGTCTCTTTTATTTCTATATTTAACGTGTGATGAGACCTGCATAATCGCAAGGCTACTGAACAATTTCGCACGTTATAAGGTTGCGCGTGGCTACTCTGGCTTGCGTTACATTGAACTATCTTACCTTACTTCTAAGAAGACATTATGGTCCCTAGTCTTCTAGTCTTTCAAGACATAGTGCTTGACACCAAGCTAAGACTCAGTAGCATAAAATGCACATTAAATGCAAGGGAAGAGTCCAATGAAAATCTAGAATAGTACGCCGTGCCATAAGCCCCTACGTGGTCTAACCCCCCCACTTAGTATCTGTCCGTCAACCCCGGACCATAGAATCTGATCATCCCCAGCACGTGGGAAATTACACCTCATTTGTTCATAGATATTCGGTTACTCCTCGGATTCGCCGACGCGATATCTAAAATCTCGATGACATGGAGGGAAATGAGCAATGTAAACAATGATGTTTCCTTGGTTTTCTCAAACGGACCCTAATCCGACCGAGGAAAATAAACAACACAATGTTGCGCGCTCTAGTAGCCATATCTTTCTTCGCTCTGCCCTCGATTCAGAGCGCCGTCCCTAAAAAGTTCGCTCCTCTGAAATTCGCCAAAGATGGTACTTTTCAGATCTCCATTCTAGAAGATCTTCACTTCGGAGAAAGTAAGTACTCCACCCCTTACCACTCCTTGTCGGCGTGCAGTCAGCGGTATTCACATTCAACAATCAGATGCCTGGGATACATGGGGTCCCGAACAAGATGTCAACTCCGTGGCTGTTATTAACCGAGTGCTCAATGCCGAATCACCCGATCTGGTCGTTCTCAACGGCGACCTGATTACCGGCGACAATGCATTCCTGGAGAACAGCACAGTTTACATTGACGAGATTGTCGCTCCGCTCGTTGATCGTGGCTTGACGTGGGCATCTACCTACGGCAACCATGACAGTTCTTACAATCTCTCTCGCGAGGCGATTCTCGCTCGCGAACACCGCTGGCCTAATTCACGGACTGAGCAGATGGTCTTTGGTCGTGAGGCTGGTGTTTCGAATTATTATCTTCCCGTTCATGGGTCCTTAGATGAGAATTCTACGGGTGCGCCGGAATTACTCCTTTGGTTCTTTGACAGCAGAGGTGGAAATTATTACCAGGAACTGGACTCTGCTGGAGATGTGATTGCGCAGCCGAATTGGGTCGATGTCAGTGTGGTCGACTGGTTCAAGAAGACGAATGAAGAACTTGTCAAGAAGAATCACAAGAACATTCCGTCTCTTGTTTTCGTGCATATCCCCACGAATGCGTCGTTGGCTGCACAGACCGAGATTGGAATCAACCAGTATCGGGAACCAGGTATCAACGACGATTCTACTCTTGCGCAACAAGGCGAGGGATGGTGTGCTGATGGCAGCGATGCCAGTATTTGCACCTACGGCGGACAGGACGTGCCATTTATGAAAGCCCTTGTCGACACGCCGGGTGTGCTTGCAGTGTTCTCAGGTCACGATCATGGTGATACCTGGTGCTACAAGTGGGACAGTCTGCTTCCTGAGATGACAGTCAAAGGCAATGGTGTCAACCTCTGCTTTGGACAGCACTCTGGGTATGGGGGGTATGGAAGTTGGATTCGTGGATCCAGACAGGTTCTTGTGTCGGAAGAGAAGTTGAAAAAGAAGGTGATTGATTCGTGGATTCGATTGGAATCGGGCGGTATAGTGGGATCTGTCTCGCTGAATGCGACATACGGGGGAGGATATGTATCCTGCGACCCCAGATCTGTTGTCGTCATGTCCTACCTGCAACTACACTCTTGACTCTTGAGAGGTAGTAGAGTTGACAAACTCCCCGAGCGAAACATGATACCACGCTAAGACTTGGAAATAGACTTGAGAGTTCTATCCTGTTCAAATGTTGTTGATTTTCCTTGGTCCAAATCTATCGAATGATCAGCCGCTATTGTAGTCTTACACTAGATATGCAAAGGCTAAGATCTACTATTACGGGTATATGTTCAAGAAAACGTGAAAGCCAAGTTCCAATTCCATATTGAAGAAAAAAGAAACATTTCGAACAGGATATAATACTATCAACAAAGGTCATCACGCGTTATCAATCATCAGAATAAGGCAACTACCACCCCTCAACACGACGCATCCTCAAATGCATTCCCTCGACGGGTTTAGTAGTAACCGCCCCAGCAATATGAATCTCCTGCTTAGGATCCTGCATCTCCAGTGCAAAGCGTCCAACAACACCTGCAACCGCACACCGTAACTCTGCTCTAGCAAAGTCCTTTCCAATACAAGACCTCTGACCATGCAGGAAAGTAATCTCCGCAAAGTTAGTCGACGCTCCACCGTTCTTGTTAGGAACCAGGTTTCCATTCTTGTCTGTGTCGATCCAGCGCTCAGGAAGAAATTCCTCGCCATTGTCGCCCCAGAATAACGGGCAACGGTTGATGGCGTAGGGACAGAGAATGAGACGAGTCCCTTTGGGCACGTGCTTGCCTGCGATTGTTGTGTCCCGCACGGCTTCACGGATCGTGGCGGGCACAGTTGGATACAGGCGGAGAACCTCTTGGCAGACGCCGTTTAGTAAAGGGAGCGATTCGAGATCGCTGTATGTGATTGAACTCTCGGCGGTTGGGATCTTTGAGCGAATCTCGGCGCGAAGCCTCTCTTGGCACTCGGGGTGAAGGGTCATGAGATAACATGCCCAGGTTAGGGCACTTGCGGTGGTTTCGTGCTGAATGGGTTTAGTTTTGGTTTCTCAAATGATTCATTTGGGAAAGAAACTCACTCCGGCAGCCAGGAAAGTCAACATCTGATCCACTAGCTCGGTATCGGAGAAATCACCACCCAGCATCATCGTGCCGAGAATATCAGCTTCGAGATCCTTGGCAGACGCCTTGGAATCGGCCAAGAACTTCCGCTTTTCAATGACAATGTCTGTACAGAGATTACGCAGGAAACCGGTCTCGTTAGCTACAACCTGGTTCAAACGCCATGGAACTCGCTGGGCGATCCACTGCGGCAAGGTGAAATTCATCGCCAAGAAAGCCATTTTCTCGGTGGTAGGTTCGAGGATGTTGAGGAAGCTTTCAGCGACTCTGTTATCAAGATTTTGCAGAGACCGGAAGTCTCGACCCATAGCAGCTGGACCGATGATATCGAGAGTCAGACGACTGTGAATGTCAGTCATGGTTATGGCCATGTTGACTAGGAGTTATTGAAATGGAACAAACCTTCCCCAGACTCCCATTTCTAACTTGCCAACACCATCTTTGGGATTAGTACCTTCCATCGGGTTCAACTTTAGCTCCTTCTCCATCTCCACCAAGAGCTGATTAGTCTTGTCCCACATCAAAGAGTACATAGCGCGGATGTTTTTGATATTGAACGCGGGCGTGAGAGCCTTCCGCTGCCTCTTGTGCGCGGGACCCTCAGACAAAATCAAACCGAACCCTAGAATCCGAGCGAGGAAATTGCGCGCACGCCAGGGCTTCTCGAAGTCGTAAGTGTTGGTACTCATGATGTCTAATAGGGCCTGGTGATTCGTTGGGATCAGGTAACTCTGACTGATCATATCGCGCATATGAATAAGACCATCATTAGGGATGGTCTTCATCCAGTGCAACGGTGAGCGACCACGCGGGGAATCAAAGATGATTTTGGCATGGTTCATATAGCCCTGTGAGAGGTGTCAGAGACTGATCATGATCATAGGCACGTATGCAAATGAAGGGTCTGGGCATACTGGGATAGTGGGAAGATGGCGCAGTGGATTCATGAACAGGGGCCATATTATCCCATTGTAGATGCCCTTGAGCACCAAATTCACACCCAAGGCGCCTAATACCACCGTGCGAAAAGACTCATCGGCAAAGACGGTGCGCTGGAGGAAGTATGCTTCCAAGAGAGAAAAGGCCAACAGGGCCGGTAGACTGTCGCCGACCGCCATAATAAAATATCAATCAAGATAGCGGTTTCGCAGTCAGAGACAGTCAACTTGGAAGTGACAAAATATTGATAGAAAGGGAAAGAGAAGTGCAGGGCGACCCATTTTTGCAGCTAATGCCCAAAGCCCCCCCTCCGCCACTAGTGATCGACATGAGGCAATCCTTCCAGATGTTGGGGATGTTCGGCCTCGGTTAGCGTCATATGAATCAGAGTCTGGCTGATGGCTGCCTATGATGCTCGTCCAGGATCAGTATGGCACTTGATCCGTGGACTAAGGCTGGGCGAGACGGTCAGACCATTAGTGCCGACTATGGGTGGCTCTAGGATGTCTTGTGAAGACGCGGTGATATCATCGAGGCCGATGCGCACGTACAGTATAGACTCGCATACGATGGATCTTCTTAATCCCTGATACATAATCCATGATCCATAATAATCTTTTCTCCATCATCCATCATCCATACTTCAGATCCGGAGAATAACTACCGAAAATAGCTGCAGACTGCGGGGAAACAAAGGTGCAGACGAACATGTGAAATAGGGGGAGAACCAACTCCACAGTGGATCTATTCGCACAGCTTTCCACTTCGAGTTAAACTCGACGATCCTGACTTTATTGGTTCAGGAACCACAATCTCGGTGAGCCTCGGTTCCGCACCTCGTGTGGTACGGTGATGGTTCCACGGTTACAGGTTGTACGGGGTTCAAAAAGACCTAGGAGTGCGTGGTCCTCAATTCAAACCTCACCATCATGTCCGCCCTTGAACTTGTTAAGCAATATACACAGACTGCCCTCGCGCAGCTCCCCGGCCCGGTGCAGGAGCTACTGGCCAAACCACTCACCCAAAAGGCGCTGGTCGTCCTGTTGGCATTGGGGGTTTTGCGCTCCCTCAACAGCTCCCTGTCACAACGGTCATTGAACAACTGGACTCGCAGCGAGCGTTGGCAGCCCGCGCGCGAACTCATTCTCCTGACCGGTGGCTGCAGCGGCATTGGCAAGCAGGTCATGGAAGATCTCGCAAAGACCGGCGTGCGGGTGATCATTCTCGACATCAACGAGCCCAACTTCAAGCTCCCCGCCAACGTCTCCTTTTACCGCGCCGATATCACCTCCTCCGCCAATATCGCCGAGGTCGCAGAGGCCATCCGCAGCGACCACGGTGATCCCACCGTCCTTATCAACAATGCCGGTGTTGGGCACGACGGCACTATCCTCGAAGAACCCGAGGCCAAGATCCGCCAAACTTTCGAGGTCAACACCATCTCCCACTTCCTCATGGTCAAGGAGTTCCTCCCTGCCATGATCAAAGCCAACCACGGCCACATCGTGACAATAGCCAGTATGGCCAGTTTCGTCGGAATTGGCGAGATGGCAGATTACTGCGGTTCCAAGGCTAGTGCTCTGGCCTTCCACGAGAGTTTGCGCCAGGAATTGAAGGCTTGGTACAATGCCCCCGCCGTCCGCACAAGGTAAATACTCTCCCATATACCGTGGAAAAAACTGTAGATTTCTGACCCCAATATAGCATCATCCACCCAATGTGGGTTCGCACTCCCATGATCAAGCTTTTGACCGATCACGAGTCCCACTTCCGTCAACCCATTATGACCGTTCAGACTGTCTCGGACGCTATCTGCAAACAAATCCTTACTCAGAACAGTGGCCAGGTGATCCTGCCCAAGAGCCAGACGGCGGCTAGCTTCGTGCGCGCTATGCCTACCTGGATGCAGGAGGGTATTCGCACAGTTGCCTCGGGATCGCTGCGGAGACTGCGCGATGTGCAGAAGCAGGGGCAGGGAGGCTGCATGTGAAGGAATTTGAATTATACCCAAATCTATGCGATATGATTACCAGACTCTCATCATAATACCTCAGCGATAGCGAACTTTGCTCATGTGGTAGTTTCGCGTGGGACACTAAATTTTGAATAGAATGCACGGTTAAAGAGTGTACGGGGTTACAAAGCTAACGTAGACTGTTTCAAAAATGTCGAAATTGTCTCATACTTCCAGTTTTCCAAGCCTGACGATGTCAAGCAACAGTCAATTTGACGCAAAGTCATGGCAGAATCAAACTTCATATCGGCCAGCTCGATTTACGCCTAATTTGAATTCATGAAGCCATACGTCATTCTTGTTTATTTGACTCTTTCCTTAAAAATAATATCTCGTCGAAATCAGGAATATTCACAGAGCCAATTCAGTCAACCACGACTTGACCTTCTTTCCTTGCTCCGTTTCTGTACTGTCGCCCAATTCGAGATTATAGATTGGTGCAACATGACACTCGCGACGTCCCACGAACAACTCCACCTTCTCGAATCCCTTCTTGAACTTCTCCGCAAAATCTCGAATAATCGGTAACAGGATCTCGTTCTCGCCGCCCGTGATCAATACCTGATTCACTGGGAAGTTCTCATACCAGTCGATCGGAGCGTTCGATAAATCCGTATAATTATCCCGCGTGGCACTGCCCAGGTACGCAGATGCCCAGGGCTGGGCAACAGCTTGCGTGATGAGGTCCCCACCATGATAGATGTCCTGGTCCGGAAACTCTGTGTTCAAAAGAGTCCAGGGGGCGATCATGGCCGCGCCGCCGAAGTTGGCGTTCAAGTTCAATGGCTCGATTTGTGGGTGCGGGTGCGCTGCATGGGAGAGGACGCCGCCGACCAGGTTCCCGCCTGCGGAATCTCCACCGAGGAAGACCGTGGCCGGGTCACGGTTTGGTTGGGAAATAATATACCGTATGGCGGCGACAGCTTGCTTCAGTTGGGTTGGGTATGTTGCTTGCGGAGCGAGGGTGTAGGTAAGGCTGAAGACGGCGATGCTCTTGCCGGCACGTTCGAGGTCGCCGATAACGTGCGCGTAGAATTTGAAGTAGCCCATGTTGGCGGGCAGACCGAAGCCACCACCTGCAGATTAGTGAGTTAGATATTCTTGTCACTATTTTTGGAGGAGTGATGCTTACCGTGGTACCAGACCAGCACGTTGGTCGCATTGCGGTCGCCAATCCAGTGACCGAGAGCACCATAGCCCAACTCTACAGACTGAGCTTGAATACGATTCTCCTTCGCGTACCGCTCATAGATCTTGTCGGATGGAGGCAAGATGTATTGCATTTGCGACGGGGTCAACCGTGCCGTGGCCTGACGGAAGATGGCATAGCCGAGATGCAGGAACAGGGTCTTAGCTTCGCGCTCGGTGCGCCAGAGACCTGTCAGGAGAGCATAGAAGCCAGCGAGCGCAATGGATGCGATCGCAGGCAGAAAGTCCAGCTTCTGCTGGAGAGTCAATTTCACTGTGGACAACGACATTGCGACAGCTTACGCCTTGGATATGGAGCGAGCCATTCGCGCGAGCAGTGCGCCTGTTAAAGGCGACTATGGCTATTCGCGTGAACCTCGGACATGCGATCTCGCAGAGCTATCCTAGTGAGGCAGCGATTGACAGACTCAATTTTCTGTTGGGGCCGCGGTTTCAAAGTGGAGACTGAACTTGTCCTCGGCTGGAACATTGGGGAAGAAATCATTGGCGAGTTTCATGACGGTGGACATTGCGTGATGGAAAAACTACTCTACTGGATACATTGCTGGGCATTGAAAGCTCGGAGTATAGGGGATTCCTCTAGTCATGTTCGGCTATTCCTAGGTGTTCCTAGGTGTTCCTAGGTGTTTGTGTGTCTAAACTTGGTTCCTGACCCTGGGACTCACCAGACTTCGCACATTTACTAGGGGCTACCATAATAAAAATCACTAGAATACTCGGTACTATAGTATGGCCCTAGAACATGAAAATAGATGGTTCTAGGATACTCCGGACACGCTACCCCGCGTCATATGCCTTATGCAGTAAAATGTCGCCGCCCCCGCCAAAACCCACAGACGTAAATCACGATCTCATAATGCGGCGTGATCCACCGCCGATCGTATGTGAAACCGAGGCATGTGAACCCCCTTTAAAAACAGATTCAATGTAAACGGCGTTCCTGCTCCATCATCCGGTCTAGCTTCATACCACACATCATGAACGGCCACGCAAATGTGCAGTCCGAAACTCGCTTCGACGTCGTCATCGTCGGCGCGGGCATTTCCGGCATCAACGCCGCCTATCGTCTACAGGAGCAGCTACCCGGTGTTAGCTATGCCATCCTCGAAGCTCGCGATGATCTAGGCGGAACTTGGGATCTGTTCAAGTACCCTGGTATCCGATCCGACTCGGATCTCTTCACTTTCGGCTTTGCCTTCAATCCCTGGAATCGCAATAACCCCATTGCGGAGGGCTCCGCCATAAAGTCGTATGTGCGCCACACCGCGGAGAAGTTTGGTATCGACCAGCATATTCTCTATCGCACCAGATTGCAGTCCGCCGATTGGTCTAGTGAGGAGAATACCTGGGCCCTGAACGTAGAGGCGGAGGGAAATCCAAAGACCTTCACTGCGCGCTATGTGATCTTCGGCACGGGCTATTATAACTACAACCAGCCTCTGGAGGCTAAAATCCCTGACCTAGAGAATTTCCAGGGCCAGGTCATCCATCCTCAATTCTGGCCGGAGAATCTCGATTATTCCAACAAGAAGATCGTGATTATCGGCAGTGGAGCGACCGCCATCACTCTCCTCCCCAATTTGGCCGATAAGGCCGAGCGCGTCACTATGCTCCAGCGCAGTCCAACCTACATTCTGTCACTCCCCAACCGCAGCGCCAGTCGTTGGTTGGCTTATATTCTACCCTCATCGATATACCAGCGCCTCCAGCGTTTCATCTGGATCCTCACTTCCCGCTTCTTCTTCCTCTTCTGTCAGCGTTTCCCCAATTTCTCTCGTTGGATCCTCCAGAAAAACGTCAGTCGCCAACTTCCGGCCCATATCCCTCACGACCCGCACTTCAAGCCGCGCTACAATCCCTGGGATCAGCGGTTGTGTGTGTCTCCTGATGGCGACTTCTTCCAGTGCCTGCGCAAGGGCAAAGCGGATGTGCGTACGGATACCATAAAGACGGTGACGAAAAAGGGCATCACCTTGAATTCAGGCGAGACTCTCGACGCTGATATCATTGTCACTGCCACGGGATTGAAGTTGCAAATTGCTGGTGGCGCGGTCCTGTCTGTGGACGGTGAAAAGATCGATATTGGGTCCAAGTATCTATGGAACGGAGTTATGCTGCAAGATCTCCCGAACGCGGCGTTTGTCATCGGGTATACCAATGCCTCGTGGACCCTCGGCGCAGACGCGACCGCTCAGTTCATTACTCGTCTTGTCAAGGAGATGGAATCACGCAAGCTTATCGCTGCCACGCCCCGTCTGAAGTCTAGCCAGGCATCGAGTATTCGGGAACGACCGCTACTCAATCTCAACTCGACTTATGTCACCGTTGCCCAGCGTACTCTCCCCATGGCTGGTGACCAGGCGCCCTGGCAGCCACGCGACCACTACGCCAAGGATATCAAGTTCGCTCTGAAGGGTGACATCAGCACCGGGCTCGAATTTGTGCAGGGGCCAAGCTTCCGTCTTCGTCCTGTGGTACAGTAAATAGGGGAGAGAGAATGTCGGTTATGTGACTTTATGTGATACCTGTATATACCCGTGGAGGCCGTAAATACGTGACGAACTTTTCTTGTATATTGGCGTTGGATATACAATGTGTGAGTGGATTTTCTTTACTGACTGGAAATTCTTTGGCCCGCAGACTGACTTGCTTGAACCTGGGCTGTAGAAAGCTTGGTAGTTTGCCGTATTCCAGCATATGCGAAGCAAAAGTAGTCTTTTAACGAAGCAGAGGAGATTAGAGAAGCTCCTGACCTATTCATTCTTTGCTACGGCGGTCGGCTGCGCGGAACAAGAATTAGAGGCAACTCCCTACTGAATCTGAATGCAAGAAGTGTATTGACAGGAGATGAGTTCAACTTTGAGAAAAGTCGTGCCAAAGAACTCAGCTATCGGTTACTCACCGTTTCATCTTATCATGGCCCGTTTCAGACCTCATATCTACGCCCACGCGAACAGCCCAAGTCACAATACCACAAATCTGCTGAGTACTTCTCGGGAGAGAGCCCAACACGATATTAGCGGCCAACCTACCCATGCGCGTCCCTGGTATAGCATTGAAATCGGGCGTGCTAGAGCCCCAAGTTCTTGGCTGCAATGATAGCCATTGGAGAAGAGATATCTCGCTGTATAACGAAAACCTCACCATCGTAAGTGCCGAAGTTTACAACGTTTTCACAACGTCGCTGAACAGTTTATGTCGTAGACTGGCGATATAAAAATGATCCCGGTAAAAGGTCCCGGCAATGTCAGATATCTCTGGACCGGTTATTCTGAAGAGTATGTGAAGGAGAGTAATCCCCGGTCCTACCAATCCAACGTATACTAGGTCTGCTTGGCGCTGGATTTCAAGGTATCGATATGCAGGAATAATGGGCTCGACTAAGTTTGCAAATTCGTTGACAAGCTCTAAGTCCCTTATTGTTCGCTCCATTTTTGGGATCGAGATCACCATGTAATACATGGTGACAGTGGATGGGTCGATAGGACAATTTGGTTGTTCGCGATCATTGATCCATCGATTGATCTGCGCTCCTGAGACTTGGAATTCTTCAGGAGGTTTCACCTGGAATACATGGTTTGCATGGGTACTGCGAGAAATGATCTGACTTGAGCGGCTCCAAGCTTGGCTTATGCGGCGTCTGGCTCTTTCGGTGGCCCGGCTCATGCGACGACCAAGCCGTTCAGCCAACTGATTCACACTATTACTATTGTGGCGACCATTTTTTTTCTTCTTCTGAAATAAAGATCATCTTGCATTAGCAAGTGTAGATGCTTAGATGTTGTACGTTATTCGTGGATACTTTGAAGTATTGATGAATGCGATAATTGATGTCATTATGGACACTGTTATACTCTTCGCTTTTATCCCTTGACTTTTTTCATATGTGAAAATTATCAAGAAGATTTTGCAAGGCCTTGTCTGGGTCAAGGCCCAAAAAATCTCTCATCTTGCTATGAGAGACGACCGCTATGAAACCACCGGCTATGGTGACAAAGGCAGAAAGGAAATATTTCCAGAATTGAGCAGAATATACAAAACCTGGTCAGGCTATAAGATGACATCTGAATGTATCATAGGCAATTGACGCAAGGCATTGGCGAAAAGGTTCCAGCCTGGAGGTCGCAACACAGAACGCAAGTGTTGGTCTGTGGCATCGGCCCCCGCTTCCGCGCAGATCAGATCAGATCGGGTCGGATCGAGATCGAGATCTCGATCTCGAATGACATCTAAGATATGTGTACCTTATTAGAACCTGGCTACTGCAGAAGCCTAAATTCTTTTAAAACAAGAAATCCGAAACTACTGCGATTCTCAGAGACAAAATGTGATGCGAAACTGGATTTTTCCCATGCGACCTTCGCATTCCGGCGTGGATGATGTCACCCGACACTGGGACATCAAGATGTCATCGCGCTGACTTATCAATTGAGCGCGACAGATATTTAATACTTGATCAATTGCTGTTGCAAATTGTCGCACTCACCTGCACTTAATCAAATTTCGTGAAAATGGCACCCAAAGATAAATATTCCGATCCGAAGCTTCGCGATGAAGTCAAAGAGGAAATTCATCAAGGTGACAAGGGCGGTAAGCCTGGTCAATGGTCTGCGCGCAAGGTAGTCCCTTTCCACTATTATTTGTGAATGACATTTCAATGGCTGACTCATGTCCTACAGGCACAAATGATGGCGGCTGAATATAAGAAACGCGGCGGTGGCTATAACACCAATAAGGAAGAAGGCCAAGACGAGTCCCAGAAACATCTCGACCAATGGACCAAAGAAGATTGGCAGACCAAAGAGGGTTCCGGATCTGCGCGCCAAGATGATGGATCTGAGAAACGATATCTGCCTAAGAAGGCGTGGGAGCAGATGAGTGACGGCGAGAAAGAGAAGACCGATGAGAAAAAGGTCAAAGAGTCACAGAAAGGGAAGCAGTACGTTGGTAATACTTCTAAAGCCAAAGAGGCACGGAAGGATGCCAGTCAGGAGAATGGGGAAAGAGACACGCGCAACAATCGCAATACGCGTAGCAAGACGGACTCAAAGGAGCAAGGTGCGAAGAGGCGTGCTCTCGAGTCCGGTGACTTAGCTGATCGAGGAACAGATGGCGACGACAACGACAAGGAAAAGGGTGAACAGGTGGCGGGGACTAAACGTGGTTCGAAACAGTCCAATGGGTCTGTGAAGAAGCGGAAAGATAACAAGAGCGCCAAGAATGCCAAAAATGACAAGGATGACAAGGAGAACAAAGACGAAGACGACCAGGATGACGAGGACGACAAGGATGGCAAGGATGATAAGGATGACGGTCAGGATGACCAAGAGCCCGACGAAGAACTCCCAGAGGATGATGAGGAGTATGATGAAGGTAAAGAGGCCGCGGAGGAAGATGGCGATGATGACGAGGAGAATGATGAGAAATAGTAGGCTAATACCTAAGAGTGATACGAATATACGATGGAAGTAATCTAAAACGAGCATAAAAAACCCGTTTTTTCTTTGACAGACAATTTTCACAATATTATATAAACTACTTCTCCTCATCAGCTGTCCGTCGTCCCTCGTAACCACTCTGAGGCAGCATGTTCAATGCATCCTCCTCCTGGTCCAATTTGTAGTTGGTCAGCCAGAATCCTGCACAGCCGACAAAGGCTAAGATGGCCACGACACCGTAATTCCAAACTAGTAGAGGATCAGCGGACAAACCAACCAATGCCTGACCGATGGCTGCGGAGATGGCATTCATGAAGAGAGCCACGGCCTGCACAAGAGATCGCATGTTGCGAGGAGCCTTTGTGAAGGCGTACTCCAACGAGGTAATCGAGGCGAAAATCTCCGAGATACCGCCCAGTACGTAGGTCAGCGTCTGGACCCAGACGGAGATATTGGTTTGCTTTCCTTCAACTTCCAGGCAGTAGTTTGCCTGGTTGCCGCAAGGGCCCAGCTTATAAATGTAGTATTGGGTGACGGTTGCGACGATCATGGAGCAGCCAGCCACGAAGAACCCGGCTGTGATGCGCTTGAGAGGGGTGAAGTTGAACCCGAGCCGACGCAAGCCTGGATAGACAAGTCTGTCGAAAATGGGAATGAAGATGATGAGGGCGAACGGGTTGAGGTTGTTGATGACATCGTTTGGCACTCCGCCTAGGTGCATGGTGGCCGCTTGCGAAGTCAAGTTATTCAACATCTGGTTATAAGCCAGCCCTGGTTTTGTCAGTAGAGGATCATCAGGTAGGCGAATTCTTCATACAGTAAAGCGGATACCATAAAAAGACCTTACAGGCCTTGAGTCCACGTCGTACCTCATCCACCCACTCATCGTCAAAGGTCATCCACTCCGGCTTATCCGCCCCCAACTGGCTGGGCTTCACGTTATGCCAGAATTCACCTGAGCCAGTTGTACTCTGAAACAGACGGAGGGGGTTGAGCGACCATCGACCCTTCATGGCCAATTTCCACAAACGGAAGGCCTTTGAGTACACAGAGCCCGTGGGCGGGTGAAGCTTGTATTTCGATTTGCACAAGAAGAGGACTGTCGGGCAGAGGCAGAACATGAGGGTGGGAAGGAGGAAGGAGAGCCAGAAACCGACGTAGCGTTCAGCATAGACCATACTGATCTGACCGGTCAAGGACCCAATGTTGATCATCAAATAAAAGTATAGATAGATGCGGGAGACCGTGGCAGCGGGATCGACAATGACGCGCTCACCATTCTTCTCAATTCGAATGTAGGGCTTGTCATCGCCGTATTGCTCTGCGATCAGTGGAGAGATGTTGGACCTGCGTGGAGATGAGTTACGGTTTCCGAGAACAAAAAGGGAATACTTACTTGAAACCACCTGTACCCACACCCATGATGACCAAGCCAACAGAGAAGCAGGCGATTGAGCCTCCGGGGCTTGAAATGACGCTGGGAATGGCAGATATGATTAAGATAGAGTGACCCACGAGAGCAACAGCAATCGAGGCAAAGATAGTGCGGAAACGGCCCCAATACTGGTCGGCCACGTATGCACCCATTAAGGGCATGATGTAGGACCAGAACTGGTTGACTGTGCAAAAGTGTCAGAAGTCAATGCAGCAGGTATTTCAGGAATACTCACACAAGGTCAGGCCAGTTGAGGCACGCTGTCCCATGCCCAGGGCACCGGGAACATCATTGTTGAAGTCAGCGCCGGCCACGAGGGCTCCGGTGGTTGAATTGGCCGGTAGAGGACGCTGAATGAAGTTGACGACTATATGACATTAGACAGATAGCAGAACGAACAGACGAATGAACATACAGACGGCCGTTGTGCCATAGTACGAGAATCGTTCGCAGAGCTCGACAAATGCGACGGTAAAAGTAGTCCATGGAATTTTGCCTGCGACACGCCGCAGGTTCTTCAAGTCTTCTTCATTGGGATAGTTCTTGTGAAGGGCATCATCATCATCGTGTACAGAGGACACACTGTGGACAGGAGCGGGCTCAATCTCGGCACGCTTCTCACTGATGGTGGGATCCTTCGCAATAGCCCTGGACTTGGCTTCTTCTGCCAAGTCAATTGGATCCGAAGCGTTCATCTTGGAGTGTGTAGAAGGGAGACGCTGATCTCCAGAACCAAGGGCAGGTGCAGTCCCTTTTAAAGGCCCCAGACTAGCAAAGTCACTAGGGCTTAGGGATTTCCAGTTCAGGAAGGTCGCCAGGTCGCCTCTTCCCCCGCGCCACCGACCTAGACAAAAAACTTAGGAAGCTGTGATAGACGTCGAAAGTATGTTTCGGGAGTATTAGCTCAAAGGGGCTACCGTCAGTAGCCGGGCCAATACCATTCCCTGTTTTAGAATCTACAGAGCATAATTTCCTGGGGTCCGACGGATTTCCTAGTGTGGATCCGGTATCACGCGAGATAAGGCCAATATTGGACAGAGCGGAAATACTTGATAGGAAGTAGGCGACCAAGATGGAAACCCGCTGCCAAGCCATAGCTTCCAATTATCTTCCTCTGAATGCTGTGTTGCGCTGGGCTTGGCGGTCCGAGCTGAGTCTTCTTGGCGGGAGGTACTTGGCTTGGGCTGCTTGGCTGGCACTTGACAGTGCAACCTCACTGCTTGGCTCGACCATTTAGTGGAAGTCATTCAAAATAAACGAAGCGGGCAGAGTTATGATTCGTCGCGATATCAGTCTTCTTTTATTCGAAGGCAGTACCGTAGATTCTATCGCATGGCCTCCCTATGCAGGGTCTCGAACACTAATATCGTCTGATAATAGCTCGCTAGTCGTGTCTAGAGGCAGATTTCAGCCCCTTACAACATCCTATTGATTGGAGATATTAAACCGCTCAACCTCGGGTATTTATAAAACGCATGATCCAAGCGGCTAATTTATTTCTTCTTCTAAGACTGAGGTCTATCTTGGCATCACGGTGGATCACGGCAATCGCGAGCCGGCCTCGCGATTGCGCTTCGCACTCCCTTCTAACCCATATAGGACATCGTCCGACATGCCGGGAATCACCATGTCAAATGTCTCAGTCACCACTGTGTACTGATAATATCCACAGCGGGCAATCGGCTTCGTCTTCTTGATATCCAGAATTCCATCGGTCAGAACCTCGTCCTTGATATGCACGGCGACCACACGGCCAATCACCACGTCCACAGTGCCCATTGGAGGATTACCTGGTAGTCGCACGGTGGAGTGGTATTCACACTCAAATTTCACTGGAGACTCCTGAACCATCGGTACATCCATCAAAGTGGCCGGTTCCTTGGTCACCTTGGCGCGCTCGAACTCGTCAACTCCATAGGGCACTTGCTCCGCCGAAATGTTGACGGCCTCACGGAGATCCCATGTTGCCAGATTCCAGACGAACCGACCTGTCTGCTCCGCATTGATGACCGTGTCCTTGCGTGTGCCCTCGACAGTCTGGTTCGAGGAGAACATCACATAAGGTGGGTCGAAGGTCAAATTATTGAATTGAGAGTAGGGTGCTAAATTGGCTTGACCCTCTTTATTCTGGGTGGAGATCCATCCGATCGGACGCGGAATCACGCATGCCTGTTTTGTCAGTTTGTACTGTTCGATCTTCATTTTGGGTATGCCTTACCTTGAATGGGTCATGCGGAAGATTATGCTCCGTCACGCCGGGCTGATAGAACATGGTGTATCTGCTTCTGAGTATGAGATTGGGGATTTGAGACTTGAGAATTCGGCTATGAGCTATGAGCTTTGAAACTTGTCTGAGGAGGGGGATATTGACCCCTCTTTTATTTCTACCCACTGCTGCCGGTCAAAGTGCCGACTCTTTGTAGTGACCCTTCAATACCGACCTAGTCGGTCAGTATTGATATCCGTCTGAGCCCCCTAAGAATCCGACGTTCGAGCCCGAGCTCATGAATCATAAATTCTTGACATGATAGTCCCATAGCATACCCACACCGCTCCGGGTTAGGGGACTATTAGTGGAATTCACTAGTTCGAGTTCACGTAGGTTCTGGAATCTCGGCGTCTCGGGGCTCGGATGTCGGATTCGGTACCTCGGTGGCATCCGAAGTGTGCGGCATCCCGAGATCCTGGTCTTGGATCCATCGCTCAGAGACAGAATATAATCCATATGGTGAACGGGATGATCCGAGACTGCCGTGCCGAAAATCCTCGCATCGATATATAAGCTCCGTGGATCACTTGTAGGGTCACGCTGTTCACAACCTCTACTCCACTTTAACACACCTTACAACATTTGCAACCTGAAAACACCATCATGGTCAACACCGAGCCTCACCTCTGCTTCCGATCATTTGTCGAGGCCCTAAAGGCCGACAATGATCTGGTTGAGATCGATACCCCAGTCGACCCCAACCTCGAGGCGGCTGCCATTACACGTCTTGTCTGCGAAACAGATGACAAGGCTCCGCTCTTCAACAACGTGATCGGTGCCCAGAATGGTCTCTTCCGCATTCTGGGTGCTCCTGCATCTCTCAGAAACTCCCCCAAAGACCGCTATGGTCGTCTTGCCCGCCACCTCGCTTTGCCTCCGACGGCCTCCATGAAGGAGATTCTGGACAAGATGCTCTCGGCCAGCACTATGCCCCCCATCGCACCCAACATTGTGTCAACGGGTCCTTGCAAGGAGAATGTCCTCGAAGAAAGCCAGATCGATCTGACCAAGCTTCCTGCTCCTCAAATCCACCAGGCCGACGGTGGAAAGTACATCCAAACCTACGGAATGCACATTGTTCAGTCTCCCGATGGATCCTGGACCAATTGGTCTATTGCCCGTGCCATGGTTTCCGATGAGAAGCACCTCACGGGTCTGGTTATCGAGCCCCAGCACATCTGGCAGATTCATCAGATGTGGAAAAAGGAAGGCAAGGATGTGCCTTGGGCCCTGGCGTTTGGTGTTCCTCCCGCCGCTATCATGGCCTCTAGCATGCCCCTTCCTGACGGTGTCACTGAGGCCGGATATATCGGTGCCATGACTGGCTCCGCCCTGGACTTGGTCAAGTGTGACACCAACAACCTCTACGTGCCTGCGACTTCCGAAATTGTCTTTGAAGGTACCCTCTCTATCACTGAGACTGGTCCCGAAGGTCCCTTTGGTGAAATGCACGGCTACGTCTTCCTGGAGATACCCACTCTTGGCCCAAGTACAAGGTCAATCGCATCACCTACCGCAACAACCCAATTCTCCCCATGTCCTCCTGTGGTCGCTTGACCGACGAGACTGTATGTCCACCTCCCTGTTCCTTCCCCCCCCTTCTCAAAATGTTTGCCTACTAATTCGCCTCAGCACACATTGATTGGTGCCCTTGCAGCTGCTGAGATTGGCAAAGTCTGCCGGAATGCCGGCCTTCCCATCACCGATGCCTTTTCCCCATTCGAGTCACAAGTTACCTGGGTCGCTCTAAAGATCGATACTGCGAAGCTGCGCGAGATGAAGACCAACTCCAAGGAATTTTCGAAGAAGGTCGGAGACCTTGTCTTCAACTGCAAGCCCGGCTATACTATCCACCGTCTGGTGCTGTGCGGTGATGACATCGACGTTTATAACGGCAAGGATGTGATGTGGGCTTTCTCGACTCGCTGCCGTCCTAATATGGATGAGACATTTTTCGAGGATGTACGTGGCTTCCCGCTTGTTCCGTACATGGCGCATGGAAATGGATCACCGGTGAAGGGTGGAAAGGTTGTCTCGGATGCTCTTATGCCCACTGAGTATACTACCGGTCGGGATTGGGTGGCGGCTGATTTCAAGAACTCATACCCTGAGGATCTTAAGAAGAAGGTTTTGGACAACTGGACAAAGATGGGATTTCGAGGGGAGTGAATCACTTTGAGGTATTTAAGATCGTGTAGTTGCCCGTTTTGCTGAGTAGTAGTACATTCTGTAGAATTTTTGCATTTGCCACATTATAAATAAAGCAACTCAACATCTGCTATTCCTGAGTCCCGTCTTATATGTTGTTCCCTCTCCCTTGCTCAATTTTATTTGTCGCTAAAAAACACAAGAAGATCATAAACAATCGCTATGATTGAAAGTCAGGCGATTTTCAATTCAACCAAATCCTGCGTTAGTCTCTGTAATAATCTCATTCTCCCGAATCGCGCGTTATTGTATTGGGTGGTCCGTGCACAAAAGACGCCGCATCACCTGACCGTATGCGGTAAGAGGCGATGGCGAGTCCCGCTCTGTTGGCATCAACATTATCATTTACAATGGCCGAATGCTGGTTCTGAATGCCGATTACCCCCATCGAATTGGGTGTTAGTCTGATCGACAACTAGTTTCTGGCCAGTAGAGTCCAATCCCGCTGACTCGGCAACATGAGCGCCGTCAGTCAAGCCGAAGCAGACCGAGTTCTACGCCTCAAAAGCCGAGAACGAGAAGCTCATGCATGCTACCCTTGCAAGAAACGGAAGGTAAAATGCGACGGAACGCAACCTTGCCGTACTTGTCTGAAGCGAAAGCATCCCGAAATCTGCACTTACGGCCTTTCACAGAGGCGCAGATCAGTCTCTCGCCAGAGTATTGCAACACGCTCAGCTTCTCCAATATTGCCATGTGCAGAACCAAATAATGAGCAGGACCAGTCACGATCGGAGGATAGTTCGAAGAATTATGTGTATTCAGGAGACAATTCGGTTGTCTCAATTTTGCGTTTGCGAGCATCAGATACCAATGACTCGGTGGCACGCGAGGTTGGGTCTGTTCTTGGCCTGCAAAATACTTTTAAACATTACCCATTCATGGACTCCAAAACTCCCCTTGAAAGATGGAAGTCACTGTTGACTGTGTTGCCCCAGAGATCAGAGGTCTTAAAGTACGTTACCCATAAGCAATATGGAAACTCTAGCTGAGGGATTAGGTTTTTCCACTACTATAAAGTCACAGCTTATCCATTTAATCCGATTCTCGCCGAGATAGACCGCTTTGAGACTGACCTTTGCACATATCTCAATGCCCACGCGACGGGCCAACTGCGCGACCCGAAGAGAATCACCGATCGTTGGGCAACCGACAAGTCCATTGGCCACGTGAGCCTTCTACTAGCTACATTAGCAGCAGGGGCACATTATTCCGATCTTGAATATCCACAACGACTCGAACTATCAATAGATTTTGGTATGTTTACCTGCAGGACTTGTCAAGCTTGTCTAACAAGATTCAGCTCGTCGATCGTTCCATGCTCTTCGCTTGGCCAACTTCCTATTTCGGCCATCACTTGATATTGTTCAAGCGCTACTAATTCTGGGAAATACGCTGCAGAACATGGGTCAGTCTGATGCCGCCTGGGCCTTGCTTGGGACGACTGTTCGATTAGCTCAGACTATGGGGCTGCACACTGAAAGAAGTACCATTCATTGGCCTGAGAATGTGAGGAACAAGGCGAGGACTCTTTGGTATGAATTCTTCCCCTTTTCCCTGCCAGAGATTCTCTTTACTAGTATCCTTGGCGCTGACACCTGTTTAATAGGTCGACGGTGGTCTGGCAAGACAGTTTACTATGTCTTTGCTATGACCGACCACCTATTGTTTCCATCACGGGGTGGTCTCTGCCCAAATCCTTCTATGAGAGACAAGATCTGTCCTACACGGAAGTCATGCACTCTATCTGTCTTCTTGGCCTGGACATTATGCGACCGGATGATCTTGGGGTCGTTGAGAGTGATCGAGCATTGGAAGGGCTGCAGCGGCTCGACGATGCTCAACAACGCGGCCTGCCTTACCTTCGATCACGAGCAAATTGCACAACACTCCAACAGAATCTCGAGCATCTAGCTCTCAGAATGCATACTTCTTTCTGTGTGTCGGTCCTTTGCCGACCGGCAATGAAGCAGGCCACGTCAGAGGCCCTCGTTCCCCACGCTGATTTTCTTCGAGCTCGCGCCAAGGGAGGTTTGATGGATGCAGCAAAGGCTTTTCTTGATTTTCAAGCTCTCAGTATTGTTCCATTGCGGAGCTGGTCAATGGTACATACTGTGCTAAGCTCGACTTTACTGCTTTGTATCTGGGAAGAGACTCGCAACGACCCCGAATGTCGCAGTCTTCAACAGAGAGTCATTGACGTGTTCTCATCAACAGATTCAAGAACCTCTGATGATGGAGTTTCCATGAATGAAGGTGATGGCCAGTGGCTGTCAGCGCGTCACATCCGAGCTCTGGTGACTTTACGAAGCGCACTGGAACGGGAGGAAGAGGCGGGTGCTGCCGAGGCATCCAACTGGGCGGGAATGACTCAGAATGTGGTGCCCCAATTCGGATCCGGGTAAGTCTCATGAGCTCATTGATGATGAAGACAGTTGCTGATGTCTGGAAAGACCAGACGGGCTCATGGATGTGCCAAATCCATTCGACTTTTCACCTGTCACATATTTGGACTCAATCATGAACGGTGAGTTCTCCCTAAGCAGTTGTTGCCGCGGCCGCTTCGAACTAACATATCATAGTTCCCATGTTTGATTATTCGCAGGAAAACGGGTTCCTGTGAACAAAGTGGATACGAAGACTAGATACCCCATCCAGCCTGAATGAACAGCCGTAGATTTTCAGCAAGTGCCGGTTCACAGTTTTAGTGCAAAAATAATTCACCCCTTTCTTGTCGCGTCGATCAATGACAAAAGAACTCCACCGTGGCGCCGGCACGGCAAAAGTATGGCAAAGGAAGATCGGCCGCGTCTCGGAGGCTCGGCTTCGGGGACTCGGACAGTTCCACCCGGGTTTCGAAATCGGGCCGACATCAGTCTTTTTCTTATTTTTCGGAACTTGAGATCATACCAAAGTTAAGAATCTGCTAAGACTGGATATCCGGCATCTTGTTAGGTCTTATATAAAACGAGGCTGGCCTGTCGGTTGAAGGTCTTCGTCAAAGCTTCACAAGTTCCACGGCATACCACGGTACACAAACCAAACCACGGAACACCATTCAAGAGCAAGTTCACACAATATCTGAACAATTTTACCAATGCTGTCCATTCTTTCTGGAACTCACACTCCATCATCCAGCCGTCATACCCCTGGCGGCAGCCCAATCGAAGAAACAATGCCTTCCAATATTGAACATGTCGCCCTACCCCGCCGGCGACGCATCGTGGTCGCCATGACCGGCGCAACCGGCGCAGTCTTGGGAATCAAATGTCTCATCGCCCTCCGTCGTCTCAATGTGGAAACTCACCTAGTCATGAGCAAATGGGCCGAAGCAACCATCAAATACGAAACCGACTACCACCCGGCCAACGTCAAGGCGCTCGCAGACCACGTCCATAATATCAGTGATATGGCTGCGCCGATCTCAAGTGGTTCCTTCAAGGCCGATGGCATGATCGTTGTTCCTTGCAGTATGAAGACGCTCGCTGCTATTCACAGTGGATTCTGTGACGACTTGATTTCTCGCACTGCGGATGTGATGTTGAAGGAGAGAAGGAGACTTGTGCTCGTGGCTAGGGAAACACCATTGAGTGATATTCATTTGCGCAATATGTTGGAGGTTTCTAGGGCCGGTGCGATTATTTTTCCCCCTGTGCCGGCGTACTATATCAGGGCTGCATCTGTCGATGAGCTGGTTGATCAGAGCGTGGGGCGCATGTTGGACCTATTCGATTTGGACACGGGCGATTTCCAACGATGGGAGGGCTGGCAGACTGAGAAATAAGCGGACATAGGTGCCTCCTTTTTTTTTTTCATTCCGTTTTGCATTTCCAGGGCTTGGTTGGCGTTATTTTGTTTTGGATAGACAGGAGCAACACATAGGATAAGGCTTTGAAAGTCACATATGAGAAAATAATCTACTATGATTAATCGCCTTTAAGGTCTTCATGTAGGCTCAGCTAAGCATAACTCTCTTCTAGGTGGCCATAGAGCTGCGTTCAGCTAACTCAGGCATGGTTATAAGCTGCATAGTCACATTCAGAGCTGAATAGTCCATAGCTTGAATTAATTACTCACTCTACAACAAAACATTAGATACCTCACATCCTCCTCATTTTCAACTATTGATTTTTGTTCACTTTTCACTAGCCTATGAATAGGCTGTCACTGGATCGTATTTTCTTTTTTTCATGTACGATGACACCCAAAGTTGAATGTCGTCATCTAGCGAAGGAGGCCTTAGATCAATCAAGTGGGACGACCAGAAAGCACCAGATCGTATGCAATTTGTGTTCAGCCCGTGCGCTCAACCACTCCACCACCGCATCCCAAATTGGTAAAGATGATCGCTGAAATGCTGCACAATTTGTCGACCCCTGTCATTGTGCATTCCAAAATACGCGCTAAGATACTCTCCCTTGATTTCTGCAGGTCAGTCAAGCAGGTTGGGACCCTTCTCAGCTAGTGTGTGATGCGCTCGTTGGCGATGCACATAGACGGACATCGAATAGCTCCAAATGACAGAGGTTCTATTCTACCAGAAACTCCTTTGCAAGTGTTAAGAGAGGGCGGAGTTTCCTGTGTTGAATTGCAGGTTTGCCATACTTTATCCCGAATGACCCTTCAGATCGGCGAATGTCAGAGACCGTTCAAGCGGGTTCCCGAGGGTCTCGGCGCTTCTGTGGGGATCCTTTTTTGAAGATGAGCGCGATGGCCCAGTGAAAAGTCTTCGTTGGAGATACCCTACATTCAATTCATTCCAGAAGAGAGCATGATGGAAGGCTGTGAATGTCTCAATCTCCAAGGCGGCTGGAGACGAAGGGATGGTTTATAAGGCCCCCCCCCCCCCTTTTGTGATCAGTGGCAAGGAACGTTGAGTTTCTGCAGCTCATTTTGTGGCAGCAAGTCAACATGCTGTTCATATTCTTATTGCTTCTATTACCTATTGTCCTAGCTGCACCAGCTAAGAGAGGTGATGCCCCAACAGTCACGATTTCTCACCCCCAGGCGACCATACTTGGCTCGTCGGGGTTGGGTAAGGTCGATATGTTTAATGGCATCCCCTTCGCACAGCCTCCAACAGGATCTCTTCGCCTGAAGCCTCCGAGGCCAATTGCGAGTCCCCTAGGTGCTATAGAGGCAACTTTCAAGGCCAGATCATGCCCGCAATTCCGTTTGAATGCCGACACTAGCAATTTTCCCGAGTCGGTACTCGCACAAATATCCCATATCCCAATCTTTCAGACCATTGCCAATGTGGGAGAGGATTGTCTGACTCTGGATATCCGTCGTCCAGCGGGGACGAAACCTGGCGCGAAACTGCCTGTGCTGGTCTGGATCTATGGCGGAGCCTTCCAGACGGGTTCCACCGCCATGTACGACGGTACAAGCATGGTCACTGCCTCGATCAACCTCCAAATGCCGGTCGTCTTCGTGGCCATGAACTATCGCCTTGGTGCCTTTGGTTTCCTGCCTGGTGCAGAGATTCTGAATGACGGTTCTGCCAACCTGGGTCTACTTGACCAACGACTAGCTCTGGAGTGGGTTGCAGATAACATTGAAGCCTTCGGAGGTGATCCATCCAAAGTGACTATCTGGGGTGAATCAGCCGGTGCCATTTCCGTCTTCAATCAGTTGGCCCTGTATGATGGCAATCATACCTATAAAGGATCGCCACTTTTCCGCGGCGGCATCATGAACTCGGGCAGTATCACCCCTGCCGACCCGGTGGACTGCCCCAAGGGTCAGGCAGTCTTCGACCATGTGGTGAAAACTGCTGGTTGTGATGATGCCGACGATGCCCTGGCATGTCTACGCGATTTAGATTATACGAGCTTCTTGAACGCAGCTACCTCCTTCCCCGACCCGTTTTTCTTGCCATATATGCCTCGGCCAGATGGCAAAGCCTTGACAGACTCCCCAGAAATACTAGTCGAAGAGGGCAAATATGCCGAGGTGCCCTTCATTATCGGTGACCAGGAAGATGAAGGCACCATCTTTTCTTTGTCGCAAGTCAACATCACAACCACAGAGGACGTCGTGAATTACTTGCAAGATTTCCTCTTCTACGATGCTACGCGGGCCCAACTTGAAGAGCTTGTATCAAAATACCCTGATACCTCAGTCTACGGCTCGCCCTTCCGCACGGGTGGATTCAACAATTGGTACCCCCAGTATAAACGTATTGCAGCGATTCTGGGCGACATTTCCTTTTACAATAACCCGACGTGCGTTCCTGACGCTCGCCAGAAAAGCAAAGCCTCATATTCCCTTTTGGTCATATCTTTCGTCATATGACTACGGGACTCCCATCCTTGGCACTTTCCACGGGTCCGACGTGATACAAGTCTTTTACGGAATCTTGCCCAACTACGCGTCCCGATCCTTCCATTCCTACTACCTATCATTTGTTTACGACCAGGATCCCAATTCTCGAGGAAAATACATGGAATGGCCGCAGTGGAGTGGCAATCACAGTCTAATGCACTTCTTCAGTGATCACGGGGCATTGCTGGCCGATGATTTCCGTCAATCTGTTGCTGATTTCATCTTGGAGAACCCCAAAGCGTTGTATGTTTAGTGGCGGACGAGACCGGATACGAGCGTCCGATATGTCTATACTACTTATCTATCTGTCAATAAATCGAGGAGAGAACAATTCGCACGAGTGAATGATCATGTCAATTTAGTTCATAGTGTGACCCTATCTCCATGTTGCAGTTACAGTTGCAGTAGTTCCCGAACAGCCTGTTGGCACTGTGTATGACCGATTCGGGTCACTCTCCCAAGTCACCGAGGACCCGGCCTTTTCGATAAACTTGTATTCAAAGGAGGTGCCGACTGGGAGTGTCACCTCGACATACCACAGATGATTGGAAGATGTGTACTCGTCTGCAGAGAGAGCGACAGCATCGGCGGTATTCCAATCCCCTAATTGACTGATTGAGCCAGATAAGTAGATACTTTCTCCATAAACGGTGGTCACAATCTCTTTGAAGAGGACTGGCAGGGCAGTGGCTTGTGTGCAAGTCTTGGTTGAAGTCGATGAATGCGTCGATGAACTGACTGAAGTGGCTGTTTTTGTTGTGGCCGTTGTGGATGTGGATGTAGCAGTAGTCGTTGATCCGGTTGCACAAGGACCATTGCCGCTGGCAGAAGACGCTAGCATATAAACTCGAGGCAGGCCTGAAGCCATGGGAACTGCAAGGTTGCCGCTCGAGTCAACCGTCACAGAAGTGCAAGTATACAGTTCCATGAGTTGCGTCCCTGAAGAGTATCCGCTTCCACTCAGAGTCAGAGTATAGGAGCTACCCGAGGAGCCATAGTTTGAAAGGATTGTGATGACTTGCGAACCACTTGAGCCCTTTTTCATAGCCAGTGTATGACTGTCCGAGTAGAAAGGATCATTCTGTGAACACATTCATTCACGATCTTCATATTCTAATTATCGTGAGACTTACCTTTGACGTGATATAGGAGGAATCTGAAGAGATCGCAAGACTGCGGATCTTGTTTGTAGTAGCGATAAACTCATAGAGCTCAGCTGTGGTCGAATAGCCTGATAGCCAGGTGGCTTCGCGGTTGTTGGGGTCGTTGCCTCCACTATAGTGCTGCTCTTGTCCCGCATATACGATTGGAATCCCATCGGACAAGAACACAAAGGATATGACATTCTTTGCTTGAGAGTAGTCACTCGTATAACTAAGCCATCAGCATGGCATAGTAGCGGCAGAAGATGTATACATACGATGCAAATCGTGGATTGTCATGGTTTTCGATGAAGTTTCCAAGCAGAGTTGGGTCGGCACAGTCTGCAGCTACCGAGTTGATCATATTATACAGGCCGCTGATGCTCCCACTGGGAGACTCAAACGCGTAGAGCAGTTGGTAATAACTGAAACCATGTTAGTCATGCGCGAAGACCGATAGGGGACTGCTTACATTGGGTAATTCAGAACACCATCGAGATAGTTCTGATATGGGCAGGTATATGCCGGGTCCCCACTCAAGACCTCTCCCACACAGTATACACCTGCAGCATGATTGTAACCGGGCCAGAAAGACTGTTGGACATGCTTCACGGTGTCGATGCGCAGCCCGTCGACTGGGAGATTGTCAGCAGCATCCTAGTTGACTAGATGGAAAAACTCACTGGAATAGTTCGAGACTAAATTCGAAATCCATCCATACCAGAGTTTTTGAACAGATGACAACTCGGTGTTGAGATCTGGGAGAGATACTGTAGTGTCACCGAGCCAACAATCCTCTACATTGGTTTGATTATCGTAGTTACTGATGAGACAGTATGAGTGGAAATAGGAGGACGAGTCGAAGGGGTCAAAAACACTGTAGTCAACCGTGTTGCCTGCTCCATCATATCCCTGCGGTCTGAGTGAGCCATTGTCACCGCTGCGAGGCTGGGTACTTACCATATGGTTGGCCACAACATCTACCATAAGATACATTCCACGATTATGCAGTGCCTTTGACAGCGCAAGGAGGTCATTAGCGGCGCCATAGTTGGTGTTCATATCGTATCTAATTCAAACAGCTCAGCCTCAGTCCGGGCACCCTCGGACTGCTTACATCTTCTGCTGCCAGTATCCGTGGTAAGCCTCTCCATCTCCAGTGTCTTGTGACAGTTGCTCAGTCACTGGTGTGATCCAGATTGCAGTGAATCCCATTCCTTGGATATAATCCAGCTATCGATATTAGCATGGGTCGTTTACGCTGAGTGTGAGCGTACATGATTGATGATTCCCTTCCAACTTCCCCCACAGTAGACCTAGCCATGTCAGCTTATTTTCCTAGCAAGGAATTTCAGCGCGCTTACTCGATCACTAACATCGCACGCTGCGGTGGTGGAATTGTCGTTACGACCAAAACGGTCCGTGAGAAGAAAATAGATAGACTGGCTGCGCCATTCAGCGGGTGTGAGGCCCGCAACAACCTGTGCAAAGCACAGAGCCACAGAGAGAAGTAGTCTCATGGCCAAGGATGTAGTACCAATCTCCCCTTGATAGTTGCCAGTATAATTTTTTTGACAAAATCGTCGCGTCGTTTATACTCGATTGCCCCGCAAGAATTATTGCTGCCTCGCAGGGCTTTGACTATTTTCAGTTGTCTGCGTCGTCATCGTCTGAACGGAAAACCATCGGAGCCAAGAGCCAATGAATAGGGTCAATTGGCATGAATGCGCTAGCTGTTTCACACCCTCGACAAGCACTACATCAGGCCATGAAAATGTCGCAATTTGTGGTAAAGCCTAACCGGCGTATCAATCTGTCGATTTCCTCACAAAAGCAGGATAAATTGACCAGGTCGGTTATTAGAGTACCTTCAGGAGTGACGCTAGTGAGCAGCGCCAGTCTCTAAGCAGTAGATCCTCCGTGGGCCCCACGATGAAGTTCTGCACGGCTCCGCATTGGCGTTGCAGGCCAGTCAGGCTCACATGCAAGGCACATTTGCCAAAACGCCTCCTTCGTAGGCGAGGCCGGAGATGCCAGAGACGGGGCTGCGAGGGGGGGCGATGATTGGCGATCGGGAGCGTGCGAGATGAGATGAGATGACAGGGGCGGAGAATCTGCGGGGGGGCTGGACGCGCTTTCACCCGCCTCATCTTTCTAGTTCTCACACGATGAATAGGATTCCGCATCGCGTGTATCATCCTAAGGCGGTGAGTCGCGTTCGTCAGAATGATGTGTGTTGAGACCAGTCACATCGGAGATACATGGGGGACACATAGGAATTACATGAAGATGCATGACGATGTCGATCCACAGCCCTAGATGCGAAAGCCGCAAGCGTATGCACGCCTCAAAGCATTAGAGCGAACTAATCCACTATGTTCACGCCGGACCCCCGTGGATCTCCGCTTGGATGCACTCGCCTTTTCTTCCCCGCATCCTGAACCCCTGCAACACAAAATTTACAGCCCAACCGAAGCATGACTCGACATTATAATTGGGAGATAAAAAGGCACGGGAAGCCCAGGGCAGGAACAGGCATCACTTTTCTAATCATCATCATGGCTCCCATCTGGACTGCGCTCTGGGCGTGGACTCTCGGCCAGGCCGTACTGGCTACACCTCAGTTGGAAGCGCGAGCCACCGGTAGCTTGGATACTTGGTTGGCATCAGAGACAACGGTTGCGCGACAGGGGATCCTCGATAACATTGGGGCAAGTGGCGCGTATGCTGCTAGTGCGAAGCCAGGCATTGTGATTGCCAGTCCCAGCCTGGACAACCCGGACTGTAAGGGTAGATCCATCTCATGTACAACTCGGACTAACAGAGATAGACTACTATACTTGGACTCGCGACTCAGCTCTGACCTTGAAGGTTCTGATCGATCTGTTCAAGAACGGCGACACTGGGTTGCTGGATCTCATCGAAGAATATATCAGCGCTCAGGCCTATCTTCAGACCGTCTCCAACCCGTCAGGCTCTCTTTCTAGTGGCGGCCTGGGTGAACCCAAGTTCAACGTTGATGAGACCGCCTTCACCGGCGCTTGGGGACGTCCTCAGCGTGATGGCCCTGCGCTTCGAGCCACTGCTCTGGTTGCATTCGGACAGTGGTTGCTTGTACGTTTTTCCCTTCCCCATTTGTCGCGTTGCGACAGGATTGACACGATCCGTTCATGCAGAACAATGGATACACCACCCAAGCAACGAACATTGTCTGGCCGATTGTTCGAAACGATCTGTCCTACGTGGCGCAGTACTGGAACAACACTGGCTTTGGTAGGATCCTATGTCTCTGCCAATGAAACTTTGAACTGACGAGATCAATAGATCTCTGGGAAGAAATCAGCGGCTCGTCCTTTTTCACAATTGCAGTGCAACATCGTGCTCTTGTAGAAGGCAGCAAGTTCGCCTCCCAGGTTGGCTCCTCTTGCTCTTACTGCGACTCCCAGGCTCCCCAGGTTTTGTGCTTCCTGCAGTCCTTCTGGACCGGATCCTACACACTGGCCAACTTTGGAAGTAGCCGCACAGGCAAGGATGCCAATACGCTCCTTGGTAGCATTCATACCTTTGACCCGGAGGCCGGTTGTGATGACACAACTTTCCAGCCTTGTTCAGCTCGAGCCTTGGCCAATCACAAAGTGGTGACTGATTCTTTCCGCTCCATCTATACTCTGAACTCGGGTATCGCTGAAGGGACAGCGGTATCAGTCGGTCGCTATCCAGAAGACTCATACTACAATGGCAACCCCTGGTATCTGTGTACCATGGCGGCAGCCGAGCTTCTTTATGATGCTCTCTACCAGTGGAACAAGATTGGTTCTCTTACTATCAACAGTGTCTCCCTACCCTTCTTCAAAGACATGTACAGCTCCGCCGCCACTGGCACCTACTCTTCGTCGAGCGCAACATACTCAACTATTGTGAGCGCGGTCAAGACATATGCTGATGGATACATGAGCCTCGTGGTAAGTGAATGATTGCAAGAACAAAAAAAAAAAAGACATTGCCCGGATGTTCTAACGTTGGTGTAGGAAGAGTACGCCATGACCAACGGCTCCTTGTCCGAGCAATTCTCCAAGACCAATGGATCACCGCTGTCGGCGCGTGATCTGACCTGGTCATATGCTGCTCTCTTGACAGCCAACATGCGCCGCAACTCGGTCGTTCCAGCTGCCTGGGGAGAGACATCTGCTAGTAGCGTTCCCGCGACGTGTGTTTCTACCTCGGCCACTGGCACATACAGCACTGCGACTAACACAGCCTGGCCGACTACATTGACCAGTGGATCAGGCACTGCCACGACCACGACCACCAGCACGAGCACATCTTGCACTACCCCGACAGCCGTGGCAGTAACGTTTGACCTTATCGCCACTACCACGTATGGAGAGAACATCAAGTTAGCCGGGTCTATCGATGCCCTTGGTGACTGGGACACCAGCAAAGCGATTGCCCTGAGTGCCAGCGACTACACCAGTTCTAATAATCTCTGGTTTGTCACAGTCAACCTCCCAGCCGGAACTACCTTCCAGTACAAGTACATCCGGGTTGAGAGTGACGGGACTATTGAGTGGGAAAGTGACCCGAACCGCTCTTATACTGTGCCGGCTGCCTGCAGCACGACGGCCGTTACAGAGAATGACACTTGGAGGTAGTGTCAGATTGAGTGAGTGCTATGACTGACCTTTTCGGTCATCTCATGTTACAGCACAGCTAGCTCTTGTCTGTATAGGATCTTCTACGTAGATAGCAGGGTATGGTCTTCAAATTGAAACGACGTGTCTAAGTCTTCGAAGTATGTTGCTATGGCCAGTGTTTACCGAAGGTGTCATAAATCGAATTCAAGAACTCAACATCGAGAATCACTATCAGAAGCACATATAGCACAATTCTAATTATTACTGAACCAGTGGGTAGAAATTGTAATAGGACATTTTCAATAGAGCTTAAACTTGATTTGCTATTGTCACCCTTCTAGATCTGGTGGTGACGAATGAAAAGGCCCAAGAATGCAGCGGTGAGAGAGCAGCCAAGTGAAATCACTGCCAGGTATCAGAATCGAGTTCAAAAAAGCGAGTGTGTGACTTACAATAGGTGTGCTTCAGACCCAAGAGGTAGCAATCGACCACAATCTCACGAATGTGGCCTGTGAGATGAGCAATGTATCCGGTGTCCGCCATTGCACGTTGGATCACCTATCAACATTAGTTGAATGTCGAATGACAAGATATTCAAGAACTCACCTTCTTGGATCCAGGTCCGTGCAGATTCTGTCGAAGCTGACGCTGGAACTCTGCTCCGAGAACGGCATTGGAAGTCGTGACGCCTGCTGTCATGGCAAAGCTGATCAGAAGCATGTATGCAGATGTCGCCATAGCAATCTCTTGGGGTGGTAGCATAGACGTCATTGCAATGAATGAAGAAGCTGACGCAATTCCAGTTCCCAGTCCGCCCGGAATGATATACAGGGATTCCCAGAATCCAGTGTTTCCATTCCATCGCAAATAGAGCAGAGTATATGTCACCGAAGCAATCAGCCCAGCCAGGACGAGAAGGACTTTAAAATGACCGGTACGTCTGATGAATCCACCGGCGAGAAGACCACCCAACGTATTACCAATGACCGCTGGGATGAGGTGAAATCCGGATTCCGTGGTTGATGCACGTTGAGTGACTTGGAAGTACAGAGGGATCGAAAACATCATTCCCAGCTGCGCGGTGATTTGCAGCACTGAAATGAGATAGCTCGTAGCCACATTTGGTCGACGTAGAATTCGGAGAGGAAAAATGGGGTCGTTGGCGACGTAGGCCTCAACCAGCACGAACGCCAGGAGAAGTAATAAGCCGCCCCCAGCTGTGAATGCTGTGAGCCATGAGCGCCAGGGGAATGACTTCCCGCCCTGATCTAACAATGCCGTTATGGCTATAATCGAAGAGCCGAGCAGAGCCGTTCCTAGGAAGTCAATTCGCTTAAGGCGGGATCCGTTGCCGTCTGCAGCGATATCAAAAGACAAGGACTGAGTTACCGGGAGTTTGACGATTACAAGTAAAGCGGCAAGAGCAACAAAGGGAGCCTGGAGCAAGAAAAGCCTAAAGATAATTAGACATTGGATTCGAAATGTTTTCAACTGACTTACCACCGCCATCCGATAGTATCGCTGAGCCATCCTCCCAAAGGGCCACCGAGGCTGCGGCCGAGCGTCATCGCAACATTGACATAGGCTCTCCAAGTGGCCACTTCGCGTCGGGGAACAATATCTGACAATAGTCAGCATATTTTGAACATTGATTCGATGTCAGTTCAGTTCTCACCGGTAATAATGATCGAGCTGATAGTCATAATACCACCACCACCCATTCCACAGATGGCGCGTCCAAGGATAACCACCCACATATCATGTCCAATGCCACTATAGAGCGTCAAAAATCCTGCCTTGATACTGAGAATGCACTTGGATTGTACCTGATGATGCAACCGAGAGCGAAAAGAAAGTATGATACCAGCAGAAGTGGTTTCCGACCGTAAATATCGCTCAATTTGCCGTACTAAATTTTTTAGTGTCAATCCCCTGCGATCTCCCACAATTGATACCCACCATGGGTTGTGCGGCGCAAAGGCCAATTGTGTATCCGGTGGAAAGCCAGCTCGCATCGCGTAGTCGATTGAATTGGGACGAAATGTGACCAGCAGCTGCCAAGACCAGAGTCGCATCGGCGTTGGAAATGAATTCGCCTATGCATCGTTAATCAAAGAGGAATCATGCATTCTTCCCGAGTTGGCATCTTACCGAGAAGAAGCACCGCGACTATTGTTCCTACGCCTTTCAAATCCTTGGCTATTGTCTCTGTTGAATCCGGTCGCGATAATAACGGGCTTTCTTCATCGTGAGGCGTGTGTACGTTGACTGTGGACTGATTCTTCAAAACATCGCTCTCGGGTGCATCGTTACCGGGCGCATCGTCACCAGGCGCATTGCCGGCGCTGTATTTGATTATTGAGACCATTTCAAACCTCAGAAGATGCTAAGGGGAAAATTAAAAAAAAGAGCAATGCGAAAAAGGGCCCCGACTTCATTCGAAGTGGACTGGGCCCTCTTATTGATTCTCCGATGGCTTTGGCTTTTGAGTGGGTTAGTCTGGCGAGGTATTGCATCCCGGCATATCCGCTAATTTTTTTGATTGCTGCCCGTTTTTACGCCAATAATCCGCGGTTGGCGGGTTCTCATCGCGATCGCAAAGCACGCCATGGGCGGGGTCCACCCCACGCGAGATGAGAA
Organism: Penicillium maclennaniae; assembly: GCF_028827695.1. Lineage (NCBI taxonomy): Eukaryota > Fungi > Ascomycota > Eurotiomycetes > Eurotiales > Aspergillaceae > Penicillium > Penicillium maclennaniae. The sequence continues at coordinate 3,180,869 of NW_026623213.1, forward strand.
GCATAGCCGTTCACATGAAAACATGAGGGATCTTGTTTCTTCTTCATCGCAATACTATATTTTTTTACAGAAAAAGAATTGTCACATACACGATGTGGCTAGATGACAATGAAGACTGAGGTATCGAGAGTCCCATCCCTAGCAATAGATGACTGTGAACTTGAATGTGTGAAGTTGCGTGACGGCGGATCGCCATCAAAGCCCCCAATTGCATCATCCAGTTCTCCACCGGCTGGATTTGCCGAGATACCACGACAAGGAATAACTGAGCTAGAGAAACCCATGGGATTGCCTTTCACTCAGTATTCTTCTCATTTCTATAATTTCGACAATATGGTATCCTAATTTTCTCTGGTCTCTGCCCGAACATTTCCTGCGGGACTTATTCTTGACTTCGCATGTCCCAGTCTGTAACCTTGGTACAAGCGAACAGCGGAGGACATTATCGCTGCCACCTCATCTCCAGACCTATACTGTGCTGTCAAGTCGGAGTTACTGGATCACTCATTTTTATCTTTGAGCTGTGATCGCAATTACAAACTGAAAATACGCAGTGGGTTCCTGAGGCTGAACATCATGAAGGGAATTTGTGAATACGTGAGAGACCGGGCTCTTAGCTTGTAAATCCCCCGTAGCTACATGTAATATCAAGGTAGGTGCACAGGCCATGAGTCGCTAGTCCACTGGTTCATGTACAGTCTGTGGGTGCACCAGGCACCCTGATGAGATTTCCCTCAGGCAACAATATCGGCCTCAGGTGTAAACATTCACCTGACATGAAATTCTTGTACTACTTATCAGGTGAGTCCTCAATACGAAAAACCTTGTCTGAATGTCGAATATCATATGGTCTCAAGTTTCCGTATAGTTACTCATTGCAAACAATGACAGTTTAAAGGTCAACCCAAATTTTCCCTCTGTCGGTAGGAAAAAGCATCTAGCTGCAGACGTGGGTCTCTATTGATCTTCGACCTGATGTGCCAAGCTTTGAGGGGCCTTCGCAAAACGGCGCCAAGGAATATAAACTGCAGCAGAATTGTGCTAATTTAGTCTTGTGGGGGTCTAATCGACTAAAATGTCGATCCTTTGAGCTCATTGGGATTTCTGCAGCAGGCAACTCAACCTCAACTTATACCGAGAAACGTGCATTATGTACGCTTAAAACAAATTCTGAAGACCCAAATGATTTGAAAGACGTTCTAAATCGGTACGTACGACATTCAGTGCATGATTCTAGGCAGACCTTGAGGGGTTCACTATTTGTGGAGAAAAGAACCCTCTCGAGAATAAAGCCGAAAGGGACGAATTTTGTTTAGTCATAGTTCCCAATGATCCTTCACATACTATGTCAAACATGCTATGTCAGTGAACCTTTCCTAATCATAAAGAAGCTATAAACACGCCAAGAATCGCTTAACTCCCTCGCGAAAGAATTGGGGAATGGGGGGAGCTGCATCGAGCAGCAAGCCCAGAAGCCGTTCAAGGGGTTGCACGAATACTCGAAATTTGGCCTGCGGATTTTGAGCTAGGGATACGTGATGTCATAATTGTCGATGTCCAGGAGAACAGTACAGATTTGCTATGTTAGTTCTCGGGCTGGTGATAATGAAGGCGGACAAACCACTTGAGGCAGGGTAAGAAGCGAGGGACTGGCAAGGTGACATGATGTCACTCCATCACAAAATGCCACGCTGTACTTGTGCTTGTAATCAACCGCGGCGCTGGGCACGGTAGGTGGGCTGGATTGGGTCATTTGAAGCTTCTTCGCCCTAGCATACCAACATGATTTATGACCATGACCAATTACCAAACCCCTGGCGGCGATAGTCAACCCACTTGGCTGACCGCCACAAGACAAGAGTCGTCGAAGCTTCACGGGATCGGGACAATTGACCACCCGAGCGAACCGACCCGAGAAAAAGACGCCGTAAATAGATATCCGGGTAGTCGGAAAAAATAGAAAACGCGGATCCGGCGATCGGCATTTTCCGCCCTGGGCTTTAAACCGGATCCCAGGACGGCGGTCAGAACTTTAAAAAAAAGCTCGATGCATGGAAGCCACATGAGAAAGGATCAGCATGATTGGGTTATCTGCCACTCAGAACGGCCGCTTAGTTCATCTTCCCCCTTGATCCAGATGTCATCCACGCCACCCGAGACTGGCTTTTCTCCGAGAACGGAAATAAACACACGTTAAGACCGTGATGACACTCCCGCACGGTGGATCAAGTGGACCTGGTCTGGCTGAGCAAGCTGTTTCAGTGATAAAAACAGAAAGTTGCGAGATTTTTCCCGGACCCAGTCGAGCAGGATCATAATATTATAGAATAGTGTATAAAGAGCAAGGCGAGACCCCTCGAAGGACAGTAGAATACGAATCAATTCACACTCAATTGATCAAAGAAAAAGTCACAATGTCAGCAACCCAATCTTACAAATTCGAGGGCTGGATGGGCCTCGGCCCCGAGGCCGCCGAGGGCAAGATGGTCTGGCAGGAATTCGAGCCCAAGCCGTGGGAGGAGACCGACATCGACATCAAGGTCACTCACTGCGGTATCTGTGGGTCTGACATGCACACTTTGCGCAGTGGATGGGTATGTTTTTGCAATTGAACTTGCTGCACGCGTCAATATTGTTAATGACTGGTTATTGTAGGGTCCCACTGATTACCCCTGCTGCGTCGGACACGAGATTGTCGGTACTGCCGTGCGCGTTGGCTCCAAGGCTGTTGGCGGTATCAAGGTCGGAGACCGCGTCGGTGTTGGTGCGCAGAGCGGTGCCTGCTTGAACAAGGATGGTGACTGTGATGCCTGTGCTCGCGACCTCCAGCAGCACTGCAACCGCATGGTTGGCACATATAACGGTACTTATGCCAACGGTGGCAAGTCATATGGTGGATATTCACTATACAACCGGTCTCCCTCTGCCTTTGTCGTCAAGATCCCCGATGCCATTCCCTCCGCCGAAGCTGCTCCTATGCTCTGCGGTGGTATCACCACCTACTCACCCCTGAAGCAGCACGGCTGTGGACCCGGCAAGTCTGTTGGTATCATCGGTGTCGGTGGTCTTGGTCACTTCGGTATTCTCTTCGCCAAGGCACTTGGTGCTGACCGCGTCGTCGCCATCTCTCGCAAGAGTGACAAGAAGGAAGATGCGCTGAAACTTGGAGCTGACGAATACATCGCGACCAGTGAGGAGGAGGACTGGGCTACCAAGCACGCTCAGTCTTTGGATCTCATCATCTCCACTGTTTCTTCGTCCAAGATGCCCATTGTCCAATACAGCCAGCTTCTCAAGTTCCGTGGAACTCTCGTCCAGCTCGGTGCGCCCGAGGATGGTGCTCTAGAGATCCCCGCCTTCGCTCTGATTGTGAAGGGTATCAAGCTCGGTGGTTCCCTCATCGGTAGCCCCTCCGAGATCCGTGAGATGTTGCAGCTCGCTGCTGACAAGAAGGTCCACCCTTGGATCCAGGAGCGTCCCATGAAGGAGGCCAACCAGGCTATCCAGGATATGGACGCTGGCTCTGCCCGGTTCCGCTACGTCCTGGTGAACGAGTAGACCATCAAGTGAACGAATGACGTTTGAATTTTAGCGGAAAGTATCAGGGATACCTAGAACACATTGTTAGAAATACAGAATTCACTTTCAACGCTACTTCATACCTCACCGCCTTTAAACTCGTCTCTCGGCTTTACCTCATCACTCATCACACCATTTCCTTATGCAGGTTGGTGTTTCTCCTCCAACGTGCCGACCGATGATTCCGGAAATGGCCACACCTTCAAAGATTCCGGCACGGATCTCGTAACAAGAAACGAGAAGTTGCAGTGATGAAATTCATTGAGAGGCGAGGTAGGTGGGGGGGCTGCAGAATACCACTTTTGCATCGGGAGAATGGAATTGGATGAAAAGGTGAGCAAGAAGAAGAGGTAGAAATGCAACTAGAAACTCAGCCAAGTGGCATAAGGACCTTGCAGCAATTGAGGACCTTAGTATCCCAACCGTACGATGTAAACTCCAAACCCGAGGAGACATAGCGTATGACCCGAGATACTCCTTGATAGATGATAGATACTCCTAGATTACATTTATTACAATACTTCAAAGTCTACCTTGGTCCCGAAGCTGAATATTCTTTTAACATAGTCTAGTACACCCCGCACTTGACTGCCGACCACTAACCAACTTGGGATTAGAGCCTGGTCTACTTTATCTTCCTTATCACCGTCGGATCGGAATTGTCCGAGAGGGGAAATGGAAAGAGTCCCGTCGCTTCTGCCTCTCTCTCTTGCCATTGCGCTACTGCACTGCTATCTGCACAGGATGAGCTCCCCCGGCGAGTGTGTGCTCGCTGTTCGCGCATCGTTAGTATCAACTCCACTGTCCTATCCCAGCTAATCAATACAGAAACAACGATGCGACGGCAACTCACCGTGTTCACGATGCAAACGTATGAACATATATCGATTGATTTAGTTGCAAAATTGACGTCTTGCAGGTCTCGGTCATTCGTGCATACCGCGCAGTTCGTGCAGTCCGCGCGATAAACCAAATTCGGTCGCCATCCGTCGGCCGAGGGCATCGCGCTCTTCAGGCCGGTGTCTGTCGTGCAAAGCGAGGTACGTCTACCACTATGGGGTCAGTATGACAGTGTTGATTCGGACAGGAAGAAGAAATGCGATGAGAACCACCCAAAATGCAGCGATTGCCGTCGGTTGAATACGACTTGCGAGTGGCCTGTCAGTATTGATAATCCAGAACACTCAGACCCCGCTTCTTCTTCCCCAGCTTTTCATCTGCCGAGCTCACCCGCTGCCGAGACAATAGACGCTTCCGACGGCGATGCACAGGCATTCGACTCAACCGCTTTGGACGATGAGGAGTTCATCGCATCCCTCTTTCCACATCCGATGCCCAAATGGAATACGGCTCTTGTAATTCATCGGTCGCCACTGTCTGCAAATCCCTATCTCCGGAGTGATGAGGACCGGTCGCTGTTCAATCACTATATTCACATTGTGGCGCGAGCCCTGTCTCGTTCTCACGATGCCAATCGCAACCCGTTCCTAGTAACGCTGTTGCCGCTGGCGGCGACTTCGGATACCGTGACGAGTGTCATCTCCAGTCTACGGATGCAATATACGGCATCTCCCCGGCGCTATTTGACCTCTTAGGGATGGTGAAGTTGTTAGCAAACCATCGGAGTAAGCGGGTAGATGAATTGTCGGAGATAGGCTTCCGGGCGGCTGCAACACATTTAAAGAATCGAATTGACGAGTGGAGGGCAGACTACGATCAGAGTGCAGATCAAGAGCCTGATACTGAGCGCGCTACCTCCGCGTTTGAGTGGGCCATTCGACTGCGCTTGCATCAGGTAGTGGAGGGTTATGACCCACAACATGAATTCGTCGAATGCGCTATCATGACAATCCTCAATTCCGTGCAGGAGATCCCATACGCGAGTCGGGTAGAAGGATGTCTTCTTTTCCCGCTTGTGATTGCAGGATCCAGTAGTATAAGTATGGAGCGCCGCATGATGGTAAAGGAGCGACTGATGGTCATGGAAAATACTCTGGGCTTCAGTCATATCCAGTACGCGAGACAGCTGCTGGAAACGGTGTGGAGTGAAACAGAAGGTGACTTCAATTGGGCTTCTGTACGATACAATCAATTCCCAGGGGTAGTGTTCATTTAGGTCAATGAAACATGTACGATTCGGATTGCTCTATCTTTGAATGAGACAGAGAGAAAACCACAAGATAAGGTTTTCGATCCAAGGTGGATTAGCAATCCAACGCAGACTTTATATATCATTCAGAGTAGAAACGTCCAAGTAGCTTGCCAGTACTGCAGTGACAACACATCCATTTCAAATCGCCTTCTCTCACCGAGGTCCCAATATTGTCTCTTTGGATAGACTTGCAGAAACCACAAAGCAGAATTGAGAACACGACCAGGATCTCATCGGTGCTCTGTTCTATACTCTCGTCAGGCTTTGAAACCCGACAAAGGTTCACAATGGAATCAGTCCGCGGGAAGTTTTTACAATATCCTTCTATCTTTTTCTATGGACAGATTTACTCCGAAATACAACTGCCACATAGCTTTCCATTTAGAGATCCTAATCATATTAAGTCTTGGTCTCCGACCTTGGCCATCAACTGAATTGAACTTGATTATCTAGTGTCAAAGATATTTACATACTACTCTCAGTACTTGATCGTTGCCGACTACTCGCCCTTCAACAGCTTTGCAAAATGATGCTTCATTTTATATCCACAAACCTCTTCAATTGTCAATTTGCCCGGTCGGTCAGTTGAAGAACTCCATCCAATCCGCTCGCTGAGGTTCTCGCGCGCCCGGAAACTCGCCTCCTGCACGCGTGTCGCACGCGTCTTTCGCAGTTTTTCATACAACTTCAAACCTTCGGACATACCATAATCATTTCTGAAATTCTTGTGGAACACGATTCCGAGGGCTCCGGCGTCTTCGAATGCCATGCATGATCCTTGAGATTGATCGGGCATCATGGGGTGTGCTATATCTGTTAGCAGTCACAATCATAAACAGGCAGGGTGTATAGAATCCACGTACCGGCATCTCCGAGTAGGCAGACTTTGCCGTTGACCCAGTATGGATATGGCTGGTGTCGATATACTATCAACACGATTAGCTCGGTGCAATCATCCTGGACGGCTTCAACATACATCGCCACATCTTGATATCTTCCGCGTTCAACATCAGCGTTTTCATTCTGGGATCGAGGTCGGGAAATGTTTCCACTAGCTGTTGCGGTGTGGCACTGATGTTCCATCCATCTTCCCGAAGATTGTTGACCGATGCGAGGTAGAAGCAGTAGCAGCTCACGACTTCACCGTTGCTACAGGGTGACATGACGATCTTGTTGATCCCAAAGCCGCCCCAGTACTCGATCGCCTCATTGGAGATGTAATCTTCCAGGCCAAGTTCCCGGAGCTTGTCCGCCCCAATGATGCATCGGTAGCAGCATGATGTCGACAATTCAAACTCAGGAGTGATTCCGATCAGGTTCCGTGTGAGAGACTGATCATGGTCAGCGAGGGACTTATGGCTCATTTTGAGGGGATCTTACTCGGATCCCATCGGCAGCGACAATCATGTCGACAGTTACTTGAACCCCGTTCTCGAATCGAATGGTCCCTTCTTCCGCATTTACTTCGACCGCTTTGTGGTTGACCTTGAGCTCGCACTGAGGGCCTTCTCCGGGGGTCTCAAAGGCGGATTTGATCAGTTCTTTGTGAATATCAATGCGATGGAAATTGTTATAATCCTGCGACCGTCAGACTTGAAATGTGAATCTCAGTCGACTTTCATACTGTGCCAAATTTGGATTTGTAGTCGCCCAACGGATATGTGCTTTGCACCCTCCCATCAGACCAGTTATGCATAATAAGCTGCTTCAAGATGACCTGCATCCTAATTAGAAAAGTACCGATCGTGTTTAAAGGTGATGCTTTGACATACAGGCTTTGCTGCTTTCATGTCCACCCCCCATTCCTCGAGAAACCGCGATCCATTAGAAGCAGCACTGAGTGATGCACCGACTTCCCCGGCAAAATCATATCGCTCGTAAACCGTGACGGTATGGCCCTGGCGACGAAGGGCGATAGCAGCAGCTAGCCCACCAAGGCCGGCGCCGATGATGGCAACTTGAAGCGGCGAGTCGGTACGTGAAGGCATAGTCAATGTACTGAAGAATTGGAAACTTGCATGTTAAGATTAGCTTTCTTCTTCCTCATTCGGTACTTATACGTGAATGCGATGAAGCTATTTACCAAAGGTCCTTCGGATGGGGCCTTCCCAAGCCTCGTAGCGATAGGCGACGGCGCATCCGTTATCTATGCGACGGCTGCATATGTTTCTTCTCCGCTGCCGATCTTTCCTCACGATTTGCCCCCTCACTAGTCGAGTCCAGACCAATCATTATCCAAGAAAAACAAGCTAGGCAACAAGACCTGTTCGCTACCTGACTTTGACTGATACCAATACACGCGACCCGACTCATAAAGGCCTCTATTCACTATGCAAGGGCGCATCCGTGATATTCCTCCCCATCTCTGAACTTTCCTGAACTCTAGCAGTGATGGAGAAAAAGACTGGCTTTGCAGAGAAAGTTGATCCTGAGGACCTGGCCTTGGGGACCCTGGCGATGGATGACAAAAGGCTCTTACGCAAGATCGACTGGCAAATCTTGCCAATCATGTTTTGACTTATTTCTTGCAAATGATTGACAAAATTGCAATCAACGTGAGTCTTTGCAGTCGAAATTGGGGAATTACGGCTAAAGATATCAGTATGCAAATGTCATGGGCATATTCAGGACGATTCGGGAATGACAGGCAACGACTTTTCATGGCTGGCGACAGCTTTCTTCATCGCTTATGCCATCGCCGAGATACCTCAAGGGGCTCTTCTCCAGCGCTTTCCAGTTGCAAAAGTTCTCGGAGCCAACGTCTTTTGCTGGGGTATTATCCTCTGTTGCTCTTCAGCGACCAAGAATTTCGCCGGCATCCTCACACTCCGTATTCTGCTTGGATTGATGGAAGCGGTTATTGGTATGCTATTGGACACAATCTCTTCTGGTTGCTTTTACTGATCGGAGGTAGCACCCTCTCTCACTCTGTATACCAGTATGTGGTATACTCGCGCAGAGTCGACTCCACGATACGGATTTTGGTACTGTGGTCTTGGCGTTGGACAGATTGTTGGCGGCTTTATCTCCTTTGCCGCTCAGCATGCCACGGCAAGCTTGTCATTTGGTGGATGGCGGATCATGTTCGTCGTCATCGGTGCGGTCAACATCTTGGTTTCACTACTGGTCCTCTTTGTGTTACCTGAAACACCCACCAAGGCCAAGTTCTTGACCGAGGACGAGAAGCAGCGTATCTTCCAGCGACTCCACCAGGACCAAGCCGGGGTTGGTGAAAAGGTCTTCCGCTGGCCATCTGTCCTTGAAGTATTCGCCGATCTTCAGACGTGGATGCTAGTGCTTCTGACCATTCTGATCACAATTCCCAGTGGTGTGATCACAACATTCTCATCAATTCTTATCAAGGGCTTCGGTTACAACTCTAAAGAGAGCGCTTTGCTGAACATGCCGTCCGGGGTGGTCAGTATCGCCTCCACTATGATCTCTACATATGCGATTTCCAAAGGGTTTTCACGCTGGTTGGCCATTGATATTCTGTTGATTCCTACGCTGTTGGGATCCTGTCTCATGTCATTTCTTCCTGTCTCCAACAAAGGGGGCTGTCTGGCCGGGATCTACCTAGTCAATACCGTGAGTTTAAACTTCATATTCTTCGGCCAAGGTTACTAACACCAATAGACGGTTGCTCCTCTCGCTTTGATTTACGCCTGGACTGGCGCCGACTTTAAAGGATACACAACGAAGGTTTCTGGGGCAGCCATCGTCTCTATGGCGTTTAATATTGCCAATATCATCGGATCACAGACGTTTCAAGCCAAAGATGCCCCACGGTCAGGTCAATGAGTGAAATTTAGGAAGACCAAGGCTAACTCGGATCTAGATACATTCCTGCGAAAATAACCTTGGTAGCGGTGAATGCTGCAGCAATATTGGTCTCCACTGGTCTGCGCCTTTTGTACGGAGTTCGTAATTTCTAGGCTGATCGACTTGGGGCTCCGGCCCGCAGCTCTGTGGTGGCGCGACAGGCCGACAAATGGAATTTACAGGACATCCATGATGATGAAAGCTTCCGTTATGTTTACTGAAATTTGAATCGTGTATGTTTTTCGATTTTCGCCCGGTGACACGCCATTGTGAGGGTCCGAACGAATACTGGGTAGTTCATTGTGGTATTATGTATGTTTTCATTTTTACCACCTGGAGTCTAAAGTCGATACAATTCGAACGAAGTTGAGTCGATCAACAGCCTAATCATATGTCTCAAGTGTTTGAATGATTTTTTTATCTCGACAAAACCCAGATGTCACTTAATCTAGCCTCCGGTAAATTTCAGTGACCTGTTTCGTCTCAAATATGTATGTGTGCGTGGAGAGAGAGACAGACAGAGGGACAGACAGAGGAACAGACACAGAGAGTCACTCAGACTCTGTCTCAGCCGTTTCGGGTGTTTGAACTAGATACTTTAGGCTAAATCTCTCAACTAGCGCATGCTCATTTGGTATGTGGATACATTCTCAGTTGACATTGACAGGTATCTATCCGACGGCGACGGATTTATGCCCGACGCTTCCCTCCGATCCTAACGGTTACAAATGCAAACCACCTCCCATGGGAAAAGATCACCAACGAAGATTCAATTCTCATCATGAAAATGCCACCGATTGACCCCAAATCCCTCGTTCTCATAACCGGCGGGAATGGGTTCATCGCCGCCCATTGCATCGCAACCCTCTTGCAGTCCGATTATCGCGTCAGAGCCACAGTTCGCTCAGCAGAAAAGGCAGAAGCGACGCTCGAATCACTTGATGCGGCAGGCGTAAAACATCTCTCGTGTCTTGAATTTTCGGTGGTGCCCGACCCGACCGATCTCGAGGCTCTGTTGCCCGCTTTGCAAGAATGCCAGGCTGTCTTGCACTTGGCTTCTGCTTTCAATTACAATGCGAAGCCTGGAGAGTTTGAAAAGAAGTTGATGATTCAAGGGCACGCAGGTTATTCGTCAAACGGCTGAACAGGTCCCATCCATTCGACGCGTGGTTGTCATGTCCAGCTTTGCGAGCGTGTATGATGCTAGTCTGGGACTTCAACCTGGTCGTATCTATTCCGAGGTGGACTGGTGCCCATTGACATATGAAGACGGTGTGAATGCATCGGCTGTTGTGAGTTCACTCAATACGATCTTGAAACAGGGCTAACCGAGTCCAGCCCATCGCGTATCGTGCATCAAAGGTGGTAGCCGAGCGTGCTGCCTGGGATTATGTTCATGAGCACTCGGTCCAGTATCATTTAATCACACTATGTCCCGGGTTGGTTTTCGGAAAGATGATACATCCCATATCATCACTCGCGGAGCTCAATGCCAGCAATCAGATTGTCTGGGACGTGCTGAATGCAGGACATCATGGTGAACTTCCTCCTACAAAAGCTCCTGGTAAATTTACTCTTATTTCGCATAAAGCCGAATCCAGCACTAATCGACTGTGGTAGTTTGGATCGATGTTGAGGACTTAGCTACAGCCTGTCTCAAGTCCCTGGAATTCTCCACCGATGACCATGAAAGATTCTTGCTTACACAATCATCTTATGACACACAGGAGATAGCTGATGTAGTTTCTGAAAGGCTTCCCGTGAGCAGGGTTCCCGTGGGTAGTCCCGGAAGCCGTATTGCCGATACGCACTATTCTTGTGACTCTTCAAAAGCAAAACAAGTTTTGGGGTTGAAAGTCAGAACTCTGGAGGAGTCCATTATTCCATTGGCACGGCAGCTTTACGCGATGGAAAAAGTCAATAGAATGTAGAAATTCAAATCACGTTTCTGGGAATATCCAGTCTCATTTAAGTCATAAGCATTCATCTCTATTTCCTCCCATATGACGAGTTGACGGCTAACCTCACTAAAGTAAGCGGAGAAGAGAATTTCACTGGCTCAACCTGCTCTGATCCGAGCTTAATGATAAGACACACTCCAGATCTTGCAACCACTCTTGAGGCTTCCAACGGCAGATCCATTCTCGTACTGTAGAGAATAACCCTTGCTGTTACCAAGGAAGGTGATCTTGATGTTCGCAGCCTTGCTTTGACTGGTGACCAGAGAGCCGTTGATGCCAATGAACTTGCCGTCCAGAGCACTAGATACCTGGAAGATTTGGCTCTCCTCATCTGCCGTGTAGTGGACCACCCAGCGCTGGTGCTTGTCGCTGTGATCCGCAGTAGCGGAGGTGCTGCTCACTTTTCCGTTCCCGGAGTTGATGAGAGCCTTTCCGGAGCTCTCGAAGGTCAAGTACCGGCCTTCAGTCAGATACCCGATGACCTCCTTGTATCCCTCCTCGAAGAATAAAGTGTTGTTCTTGTTGCTCTGGTTTCCATAAGGCACGGTCGGACGAGGGCTCGGGTACTTGGCCTCACAATTCGATGTGCCGGTGTACTTGCCAAGAGCCATATCTGGAGTTTCAGCCTCGGGGATTGCGGGCAAACTAAGATCGGGGTTATCCAGATCCAGGGCATTGACAAGGTTGGACATGTGTTCACGACGCCACTGGACCATCTCGGGTGTTTGCACGTTCTTGTATCCACGGGCCTCCAGCCACTGCTCCATGAAGAGGATCTGGGAGTTATGATCCGCGCGCTCAGTAAACACACGACCACCACGAGTCCAAGGAGAGACCATGTAGAAAGGAACACGAACACCAGGACCCGAGTAGATGTCACCAAAGTGACCATAGGGGTCTTCCATCCATTCACCGGCGGTACCTTCAGGCGAGTGGAAGGGAACAACGTGGTCTCCCCAACCACCAGACTCATCGTAACTGATCATCAACAAGGTAGAGTTATATTTGGGGCTGCTGGTAACCGCATCGACGACCTTCTTTTGGAGCCACGCGCCATCCTTGGGCATATAAGGAGGATGCTCGGATAGTTCGGCGGGGCCGACGATGAAGCTGACCTCCGGCAAAGTTCCGTTGGCAGCAGATTCGTAGAAGCTGTCAAGGCCGAGGTAAGACAGGCCCTTTTTGGCAAGAGGGGAGTCGGATGACGCGTTCTGGAATTGCTCGAACCAGGCCAGCGGGTTGTCATCGAAGTTATCCGAGTCTTGCCACACTTGCCACGAGACACCAGCGGCTTCATAGATATCATAGATAGTCTTCCACTTCAGCGGATAGCAACTGATGTCGTTGTCCTCACAGCCAGGAGTCTCATTGTTGTCCAAGTAGGGACCTCCCTGATCAGGGTTCTGGGGCCCGCCTGGGACATTGATGGAGCCACTGACCAAAGTGACACGGTTGGGATTAGTCGAGGTGACTTGTGATTCCTGCGTAAAGCAGATAAGCATGTTGTTTCAGTCAGTCACGTCTGATGTTCTCTGACCTGGTACATATCTCCGGCAGTCCAGCCCTCGGCAATACCGAAGTGAACTGGAATATCGCTTCTCTTAAGATATCCCCAACTCCAAGGGGTATTGTTGCGGGCCCACATGTTGTTGAGATCATTGTTGATCGCGGCCTGATTATCCTCATAGCCGTTTGAACCTGCGGTCATGCACTGCATAGCATCAACCGTAGATCCACCCTGATAACCCAGATACCAGGGCAGAAGGGTCTTTGCCTTGGTAGACATTGAAGAATCCACAATCCTATGTACAAGTCAGTTGCGAAACTTTTCGAAGAGTCTGCCAACAAGATGGTCCTTACTGATGGTAAACATCCAAACCATCCGAGTTCACCTGCACGTTCGGGTCGTTAAAGCCACGGACACCAGCCATGGTTCCAAAATACTGTTTTCTCATCAGCATCCTCCCCTTCTATGCCGTAGAAGTTGACAAACATTGTTCCATGATCGGTTTTCTTGCATGAAGATGATCACATGCTCGATATCTTTCAACGAGCCAGCAAGCGCCGGTCTGCCCGCAAGGAGCATTAGCAGGGCAGAGCCCAATAGTGCATTCATATTGGCGGGGGAGTCTGCAAGGTTTCTTCACAGGCTCTGATCTCATGCCAGGTCCCTGGGCGTCGATAGTTATATGCGCGTCTCTTACTGCATCGGCTACCACATAGTTCCGATCTGTCCGACCCTTAGAGTAGATGGCACTCTCGGTAGTATATTTTCGATGTAACCGGGACGAAACCCGATTCTCACGGGCTAATGGGAGGCGTCCGATGTTCCTCACGATGGTGTTTCCCACCTCTAGGAAAGGGGGGGAGGCTAACAAGGGGTTAATTTCGGCCACCCTCTCCACGGGCGCACGTGGGGACCATCCGAGAGAAAGACAGGGACACATTTGAGGGACTGCCGATCTTTCTTAACTGAAAGTACAAAAAATTCACACTTGTTACGCGTGTTGGCTGCAGCCGCGCTGCATGATTTGAGTGGAGAACCCGTCTCAACGTGCGGGAACTATCTAGATTCATTGGCAGGGCGATCGGCCTCCGATCAGATTTCACGGAGCGGCACCGACGTATCTTCCGAAGCTGATCATATTGAATCAGGCTCTCAGGTCAAGTTCCTGATCTGGGGAGCAGGACATAGGGTAAGTAACAACGCTTCTTTTGACTTACCCCACTTTCGCAACAAGGACCTCACCCTCAGCCGAATTGCAGCTAGGTGCATTTAATCAAGTCAAAGTGACAAATCACTCTTGCTCGAAGGCTTTCTCTATGTCCGCCACTTGACTGCTCAAGATGGAGCAGCCCTTAAGTCGCGGAAGAAAACGCACGTCCGGGCATGGGCCGAGTGAGCCTAAATTCCGCCAGCATAGATGGTTCGCTCAGTCCATCAAATCATACAGCATCGCGCTATGTCCAGTAATTACATGCCTGTTCGTCTTGTTCGTGTTTTGGTCTCAGTGGAGCACACCAGATCTACTCAAGACAATAAACCCAGTAAAGATTTCCAGTGTTTACGACGAGACTAATCCCGCTTCCGCGGAAACCACTCCCGAGGAGTCGAGCTCCATGCGAAGGGACATGCCTATCGAGACCCTGAAACTCAGCACCTAGACTGGACCCTGAGTTCGGAAGACATCAGACCAGATGGGGTACTCAAGAGGGTGCATCTGATCAATGGTAATTCGACTTATCCCCAAGCGAACAAGTTTTGGACGCCGCGTTAATTGTTAGCAGGTCTATTCCCGGGACCAACTATTGAGGCTCGTCCGGGGGACACTTTGATCTTCAATATCACGAACAACATCCAAGAATCTCTTTCAATCCACTGGCACGGATTACACATTGATAGTATTCATGCATTTTCTGAGCACTGCGTCTTTTCTTAAACTGACATGTTATGCAGATCAAATGGATGGGGTCGCTGGGGTAACACAGTGTGGTATTCCGCCGGGCACATCATATGTCTACAACATCACGATCCCCGACCATCAGCATGGCACCTTTTGGTACCATGCTCACTCAGGACTCGCAAGAGCAGATGGGCTGTACGGAGGGCTGATTGTCCACGAACCAGCATCCCGGCCGACAGTTCGTGGCTTGCTCGCAGATCCAGCTCTATACAGCAAAGATTTCTTACTTTTGATTGGAGATTGGTATCATCGACCGGCCGCTGAAGTCATGTCATGGTACATGCGCGCAGGGTCTTTTGGCAATGATGTATGTCCGCTCTCAATCCCCAAAGGTCCGAGGATTAACTGACACGCTGTAGCCGGTTCCTGACTCCCTATTGATCAATGGAGTCGGGAGCTATAATTGCTCCATGGCAGTCCCTGCTCGACCAGTCGATTGTGTCGAGCAACACTCCAACTTGACATATCTTCATACGGATGTCCCCACCGTATTTCGCCTTCGTGTGGTCAACACAGGGTAAGCATTTCAGGAGAGCCTAGAATATGGGCATTGTGAATTAACCGATTAGATCTCTCGTGGGATTTACCGTCACCTCACCCACAGAATCCCTTTCAGTTATCGAGGTGGATAGTATAAAGATTGTGGAGAGACCGGCGGCCAGTTCAATTGGTATCCTATATCCAGGTCAGCGCATGGATCTTCTCATGCGTTTGTCGAGCGAAGGAAGACCGTCCGCATTGACTATTGAGATGGATCCAGAGTAAGCTGTTATCTCTTTCACTCTATGGTAACAACGCTTACAAAATTAGATGCATGAAATATCCAAACCCAGCACTCGCGCCCAATCAAACATTCCTCATCAACTCTGACTACGCCCCAGAAGCGCTATCAACTACACTTGAAGAAAAGCAAATTTCAAAGCTCGATATACAAAGTATCCCCTCGCCTGCCAACATCCTGTCCTCGCTCCCATATCATGCAGATACTACCGATATTGTTTATGTTAAGACACAGAAGTTCTCCATCAACCACAACGTGCCGTATGGTTATTTCAACCACACTTCTTGGGCACCGCAGCAAGATCCCCCAATTCCTCTGAATGGGCTACCAAGAGAACAGTGGGATAACAAACAGCTTTCGTTGGTCGTTGGCGACCGCGATCAACGATTCGAGCCCACATGGGTCGATTTGGTTGTAAATAACTTGGATGACACCGGTCATCCCTTCCATTTCGTGGGTATATATCCCCCTTTTACTTTAAAAGCATACTAATCAGCTTGCTGAATACCAGCATGGCCACCATTTCTACGTCCTTACAGTGTACAAGGACCCAATTGGCTGGGGCTCCTACAACCCCTTCTCCGACTCATCCCCGCCTGGCTCCGACCCAAACGTCTATCCTGATACCGATGGCTTGAACCTGTCACTTGCAATGTTACGAGACAATGTCTATATTCCTAGCCGGGCATACGCGATTTTGAGATTCCGGGCTGACAATCTGGGCGTGTGGATGTTCCATTGCCACGTTTTGTGGCACCAGGCTAGTGGGATGGCCATGCTGATAGACGTGGGGAACTATACAGGCTTTTCTGGAAGCTCTTGTCTAGTCTAACGGGCGAACATCTTTTGAGTGAAAATTGAAATTTGGCATAGCCGGGCGTTCGGATGGCCCACAGATGCCTCTTGCCTATGTATTCACAATCATCATCATAAAAGGGAAGAAGACTGATATGATATCAAGATATCAAAGTATTCTGACATTGAACAGTAACTATAGTAGAGAATACCTACGAGTCCTAGCTGCCAATAACTCGACTTCGCTGCGCATTGAATCGATCAACCGCCTCTAACAGCACGTTCGCAAATGCTACTATTCAATAAGTCGTCATTTATGAAGTCATCATTGGATGTGAGTTTACCCCAGAAATATTCCAGATTAAGATCTCCTATCGTGAGCCACTGATCCGAATCATGATCCAAGTCCAAAGCTTCATTAGAGACTACCAGATTCTTTTCTGCCATTTCACCACTTGGGCTTTTGGTTATTTCTGCCGTGATTGGATGTGCGGTGCCCAACTCCAAACAATTTATATCCATGTTAGGGAGGATAGAGCTCTCGCTTTCGATTGTCCTTGTAATCTTGTCAAATTTCCTCATATATACCCCAATCGCGACCCCTATCGTCTTCTTAAACGCGCGACAAAGATAACTTGGTGCCCTGCCAGCCTCTTCCTCGACCTTGAACTGATCCATATGTCTTTGAGTGGCGCAGGCGGAGACATAAAAGGATCAGGCCGCATTCGTTTGATTATTTAGGACATGCCCGTAGCGTTGAATGA
This sequence comes from Penicillium maclennaniae, assembly GCF_028827695.1. Lineage (NCBI taxonomy): Eukaryota > Fungi > Ascomycota > Eurotiomycetes > Eurotiales > Aspergillaceae > Penicillium > Penicillium maclennaniae. The sequence goes on from NW_026623213.1 coordinate 3,198,187, forward strand.
AATTGGAATAACTAAACTCCAGCCATGAGACGACTTCTGTTATATCATGCACAGCGCATTGAGGGTTTGTCGTGTTTGGGCCAGGAGTAGTCCCCTGAGTCGGTATCACTGGCAGGGCAACTGAGAGGTACTGAAGAAGTGTTTGTGTTTGATTTGCCGTCCCTAGCTTAACACGGTCAGTGCATCTTTAAGCCCAGTGCTTCTGGCACCGTTCCCGCATCAGGACATGCAAGATTGAGGACTGTTGCTAGAGAAACGCATCTTCAACGGCGAGGCTCACACCCATAGACATATAGAATGCCATAGCATGGTTGCTTCAGAAGGTTCATCCACTGCAGTAAGGTTGGGACGGAAACCATGGTTGAGGCTGGACAAGGCGGGGTCCAGTAGAACCCAGATGACATGACTATCGTCAATATTACATAATGTAGCGTGAGAACCGGTGATATAATGGAATATCTGTGGCCTCAGGCAGAACCAATGCTTGAAGCGAATGATGCATCTTCAAGACAGAGTTGGAGATAGACTAAGCGCCTATCCAATTAAATTCCGGTTGTCACCACATTTCCTGTATCATGATGCATTATTAGGCATGGTCCGTACGGCCTCGACAGATCATCCGTACGGCCTCATTCCGACCGATCACTACGCCGACCAGGGAGTGTTGTGTGCGTGTGCGTGTGCGTTGTCCCGTCTGCATTGTCAGCCAGCCATCGAGCCGTCCCCATTTCAACATATAATTCGTAGAACGTGGCATCCGTTGAGCCTATGAAAATACAAGACGGAATGATAACGTCTTGAGCATATACAAGCAGTATGTGGAAGCGTTGGCCGCGATGAAACTTCGACACTTAGGCTGGTGTCACGCCAAGTGGTGACTAGCCAGTTCGCCTTTACTTATATCCGGATTCATCAACAAACATAAGATGATATGACGGAAACTCAGATAGCTTATGCTGGTAGAAACCTCGTGGTTGAAGTTCTGTTCTTTGACTTTCTGCTGTGCTTTGTCTTTTGTCCAGCTAGCCCGCGAAAGAGCGCGTTTAATGCTAGATAACAATAGTAATATATTGAGATTATCCCATAGGAAGATAGCCATCTCTTCGACGTAGAGGCTAGGCTTCTCGGCGAGGTGAAGAACGCTCACTGCACCGCGCTACCTTCGCCACTTGCGATGTAGTGAGCCTGTTTTTGCTACATATCCTATGAATAAATATCTTACGTTGCCAGGAAATGATTGCCATTTTGTAAGTGGTTTGAGTGACTGCGGTTGCTAGGTTGGGAGAAGTAAGGCTGAACGATGTTAAGGTGGTTGAGGTCATTTGGGATATATAACAAGGGTCATATTTGGGTATATAAAAGTACGTGAATATACTTCTACCCTTGTTACTACGCAAACTTAGAATAGATTTCTAAAACATGGGATTAGCTATATAAGGTTTAGCGTATCATAGGACTAGGGTTTGAAATTGAACCTCTCCATTTCCCGATATGGAAGGCAATAACAGTCGGCACTGTAGAGTACTGTGAGATCAGTTCTTTGTCGATACTTGCAACTTAGCTTGAGCACGCGAACTTGGTGGCGAGGCTGTTTCACGTGATGAAGTGCGACAGAATATAAACAAAAAAAACCAAAAGTAATCTCGACAATGAACACGAGGAAGATACAAAATTGATCGCATGATATGACTGTCCTTGTTACATATTTACAAATCCGCACCTTGAACCGGGTGCACCGGTATGCTTGAGAAGTTCCGGCTCAACCCATCCCAAATTACTCTTGAAAGGCGCTAGATCCCAGTTTTGTCCGACTTATAAGCCTTTCAAAAAATAAGCTTTGATGTGCTCGTACTACCATCTTTGTTCTCCATTCCATCCATTGACTAATGTGTGTGAATAATAAGAGGTGCTCATTTGCGATTACGCTGTTTCTGGAAACACACAGCCGAGGTATACATTAGTGACGTCCCAATGGTACACCGAGGTCATCCGATCGGTGTGACTGGGTAAAAGTCCATAGCCGCGCCCTAAATTCAAAGAAGAAGCGAAAGATCACTCACATAGATAGTGATTTGATAAATCGTCCTGAGTAGGACCAGCGCCAGACACGCCAAGGGTGCCAAGTAATCATATCTGGGAGTCATATGTGAGTCGCCGACATAATTACAAACCACCTACGCCCTTGCGGTGTCTACAATGGCCGGTCAGTGTGCTCAGGGCTATCCTCAGTCTTACTCAGTGAGCACGAACGGGCGCGGCGAGGCGTGAAGAGAGAGACCGGAGGGAAGCCATAGGCTCGCACAGAAGGTACGACATGTGATTATCTCCGTGACAACCCCGGTAGCTGGTGGAATCGTGATCCCATGATAGATTTTTGGAAAGTGACTCCGTCTCGGTCAACAATCGGGGATTGACAATTAGTTTCTGTCGAACTCTAATTAACAAAGCACATACCGCTGCCGGAGTTCCGGTCATCAATCGTGACCAATATGAGCACGGCGACGAGAGAAAGAGAGGAAGAGCGGTAGGATGTTGACTTCGCATAAAGAAGGATCACCGGATTGGACTTGTCGTCAGATGATTTGACGTGACTCCAAAGGTGCCAACGATTTGCTTTCCGCTTTAGGTTGATCAACGCCAGAAATCTGGATTAGGGGTCAAGGCGCTATGTCGAAACAGGGGAAAGGATGTGGGGGATGACGAAATACCCATGGATGTATCATAATATGTAAATCTGAAATATCTGAGACTCGCCACCCTTTGCAGAGAAGAGCCAAGAATGTTCGATTTCCAGAATGCTGAGGAGAATCCTGATGCGGTGATCGACAATGCAACCATTTCCGTTTTCGGCCAGGGCGATGTTCAGTCACAGTCTGCAATTAGACAGCTCTGACATCGAATGAAAACAATAATGATGCATGTAGACAGAGATTCTCACTTGTAAAAACACCTTTGTGCGTACATTTATTTCCACAAATCTCGATTCTTCCAAACAGTGCTGCCTAATTACCGCGCGTGGACTCAAATACAGTCCGTGCGCGACCAACTGCGACGTATTTATCGTATTGGCCAGGTATTGAAAGTAAAGAGATCCCTTCACAATCATGCAGTGGCAGAGCATTCCGATGACTTGATTGTCACTGCTGTCAGAAATGCCTATGCGAGGTATCAATCTCCAGATCACCCGATTTTATTGGTCCCACAGTTCAAGATTGTCGTCGAGCGCCAGGAACATGGGCAGGGAATGTTCGGAGCCGTTCTGTTACATTCACCAAAGCGATTGTCTTGGCCGCAAGAGGAAATCGGTCGACCCAGAATATACCTGCATTTGACAGGTTCCATAGTTACCCTAACCCAGTAGATTACGAAGGGACTATGCCATCCGCGGGCACCTGGTTGATCGCGATTCTCATGATACCTCGGGCTCTCCTACCTCGGATGTACCTGACCGCACGGTACCTAGGCCCTCGTACCGGGTACCTTGCAGGGGAAAAACAGGCCCACGGCCCCTTCAGCCACCAGTGCTTGCGTGGCTAGCCGAATTTCGAGTGCTCATTGGGCGAGATGCATGCTAAGCATTCTGCACGTCTGAGCTGTGCAACGTCATACGGAATTGGAGGCGGGCGCTGTTGACCCCGCCAGCGCCGATCACGATCATCCGAGACCATCATTCAGAGTTGCCACAAGTTGCGTGATTCTGAATTTCCAATCGGAACGGGCGATCTATTCTTAGCCAGGAACGGCTAAGTGATTGACAGCCAACTTCGGTGCCTGGATGTTCTGCACACATATAAGCCGAAGGGACCCTTATTAGTTACTATCCCCACATCTCATCTACCTCAACACGATACAAACTTTTGCAAAGCGCATTGCCGAGAGCCCAATTGACATCTCTATCCTCAAATTTCGTCCCTGAGCTCCATCAACCCACCCATAATGGCTGGCTCCCGTTCTTCCAGTGAGCGCACTGGCTCAATGCACTCGCAAGAGAGCCCCAAGATATTGCGAACCAAGGCCGACCCCAATTTGGCCCTCCACGAGGCTCAACCCAGTATGAATCCTGTGGCAGACCGCAACGTCTTTTCTCTTCGAAGTATTCAACATAAAGACCGCAGCGGTCAGATCATTAGTATGTGAACCATGACCGCCTGTGCTCGTGATCCCGTTCCTAACGGTTTGCTGTCTAGGTGACCCCGATCTTTCAAATCCCACACGGGCCCGTCTTGAGCGACCCCTTGATACCATCCGATCTTTCCAAGCCGCTATCGACGCCGAACGGAAGCAAAATCGGATGTGAGGGCACAAGTTGCGCGAAATAATCACGCTGGAATGATATACAGGGGAATTATGGCGTTTCTATCTTTTTCTTTTGATGCTCAAGATGTACCATTACTTCACATGCTTCACATGCTGTGACTATACCAGAATACTGTCAATAAGTCCGGATGCAGATACTTCACCTTCCTCAACTCAAATGCAGCCCCTGGAGCCCATGGGGCTTACGTGTCTATGGACCTCGCCTGTCTAGGCCATCTCGTAGAAGTATGGATAGGCCGTGGCTGGATGCAGTCACAGAGACACGGTATGAGATTAGTAAAGAGGAAGAGGAATGAACGATGTGGGAAGTAAGGTCGGGTCGAGCCGGCAAAGTAACTACGAGACCAAATGTAAGTTCAATTGGAGCCTGAGGATATTCGGAATTCTTTCACACGCCGGATTGGGAACGGATAGATGCATTCTTTAGCCATTCACAGGGGTCGTATGCTGTCAGTCAATCGCCTTTGTGATCAACTAATTAGACCTTTGACAAAAATTGGCCACACATTTGTACGAGAAACGGGTGCTAATACCCATCGGGCGGCATGCCCCGGATCGACTTGTCTTGGCATTCTTATCGATCAAGTGCTTAATCTACTCGATCTTAAACTTGGTGCATTCGAAGAAATCGCGATCATACGCTCGCTAATTGAAGCACTCACCCAGCCAAGGCGTCATGTACCTGTGCAGAACATTGAGGAGGAGAGGTACTATCCGTGATTCATTGGCCTCTCGCAAGGCATAGAGCAGCCGGGCTTTTCGCCAGGGGTACGGCACGCAGAAAATTTGCTTCACTCCGCAGAGTAATCATTTCCGAGCGAACGGGGGTGACCCACAAACATCCTTATCGCTGCCCATCACAGCAGGATAGCTCCGGGTGACGACTAGCGGCTTCCGATCAAGGTCTAAAGACAGAATTAGACCTAGTCAAGCTGCCTAGAAAGCAAAAAATGAGTCCGCGGCATAGCGAAAAAAAGGACACGCACTGCCGACGCCATCCCAAGAAAAAGGCCCCACTCCACTGCGTCAGCCCGTCAACATTTTCATTTCTCCATCGAACATACTCAAGGAATCTTATCCAGCCCGCTATCTCTGAATATAAACAGCATTAGTCATTAGGGCATTTGTCAAATTGATTGGCAGACCAACTTTATTTTTTATTTCCTATGCAATATTTGGACGGTTGGACAACTATTGCACCGGCCGTAGTCACAGTGAACGACGCCCAAATAACTTTAGTGGCACACTAAAAGATGCTAGTCTGCAGAAGTCAAGATACTCTTCTCCAGTGGAGCTTGATGATTGGCTATTATCAGTCGCTCGGAGCTAGTGAACCGATACGTTTACGAACCAGCCCTAATGGGGTTGACGCGGTCCATCATCCCCGGCCAGGAAAAGTTGATACCCGGACACTAGGAGTAGTCTACCTAATGTCTAAATTCGGCACCCAGCTCTTAGACCACAAGATCCACCAGATACCAGTTGGGTCGGTTGTACGCGTCCCCTAATGCTGGTCAGGGGCCAAAGGGCAAATCATGTTGATCAGACTGGCGTTTGTGACTATTAATGGCCATGAGGGGGGCAAGGTCACTCTTGGTTTCTTTCCCTGATACTGGATTCCTTTTTTCTATCCTGGCACTGCTGTTCACTCATTTCAGCATTCACTTTCAACACCTTTCGTCATTTCACCACTGACTAGTAGACCTTCTCCGTTCTCATTCGCTTCACCTATATACGCGGTATCTGTGAGATCCGCACGGTCTCATATCGCCATGAAACTTTCTCTGCTCTCTCTGGCAACCCTGGTCGGAGCCGCCGTTGCGGATCTGGACCCGATTGTTATCAAGGTAGAGGAGACTCTGCCCATTTGAGTAGATGCTCAGTGAAACTGATTAGTCCTCTAGGGCTCTAAATTCTTCTACTCCAGCAACAACACTCAATTGTATGTTGCTCTGTCTCTTGTCATTTTAATCAAAAGATTCTGACCGTTGAATAGTTATCTTCGCGGTGTTGCCTATCAGCGTATGTTTACCGCACGCGTCCTGGCCCTGACGCCAAAATCTTCGGCACTAATGTTTACACAGAGGATACTACCTCCAGCACTGGCTACAAGGATCCGCTGGCAGATGCCGCAGCTTGCAAGCGAGATGTCCCTATTATGGCGGAGTTGCGCACCAACGTGATTCGTACCTACTCCATCGATGCCACTGCTGATCACTCCGAGTGTATGAAGCTTCTGGCAGAGGCCGGCATATATGTCATTTCCGATCTGTCCTCCCCGTCGGAGTCCATTGACCGCAACGATCCTGAATGGCAGACTGCCCTCTACTCTCGCTACACCAGTGTGATCGACGAGCTGTCTCAGTACAACAATACTATCGGTTTCTTCGCCGGCAACGAGGTCGCGAACTCCGTTTCTATGACAGATGGTAGCGCCTTTGTCAAAGCTGCCGTCCGTGACATGAAGAAGTACATTAAAGAAAAGGGCTACCGATCTATGGGTGTTGGATACGCTACCGCTGACGTCTCGGCTATTCGGGAGGATCTTGGTAACTACTTCGACTGCGACACCGATGAGCTGTCCGTGGACTTCTGGGGCTACAACATCTACTCCTGGTGTGGTAACTCCACCTATGAGGAATCAGGATACAAGGCTCGCACCGAGGAGTTCCGCAACTACACTGTTCCCGTTTTCTTCGCTGAATACGGCTGCAATGACGTTACTCCACGCCAGTTTACTGAGGTCACTGCCCTCTACGGCGACACTATGGCTGAAGTCTGGTCGGGCGGTATTGTCTACATGTATTTCCAGGAGACCAACAACTACGGTATGCTTTTAGATACACTCATGGACTCTAGCATCCGTCTTTTTACGTACTAATTGACATTCTATAGGACTCGTCTCAGTCGTTGACAGCACCAGTGTCAGCAAGATGACGGATTTCACTTCTTACTCCGAGCACATCGCCACCGCGAATCCCACCGGTACTAACAAGGCTTCTTACACACCGACCAACACCGCTCTGCAGAGCTGCCCCACGGTTGGCTCCGACTGGAGAGCGAAGGCCTCCCCCTTGCCCCCAACTCCGGACCTTGACCTGTGCGGCTGCATCTATGATGCATCCGCCTGTGTCCCAAAGTCCAGCCTGAGCGATACCAAGCTCGGAACGCTTTTGGGTACTGTTTGCGGCTACACTGACTGCGGTGGCGTGGATGCCAACGGCACTACGGGAGTGTACGGTGCTTACAGCATGTGTCCTGTCAAGGACCAGCTCGCGTTTGCCTTGAACAAGTACTACAACGAGCAGGACAAAGCGGAGAGTGCCTGCACTTTTGGCGGTTCCGCGAGCACTAAAGCCACCACCAAGGCCACCGGTACCTGCTCCGCTCAGATCAAGGAGGCTGGTACTGCCGGTACCGGCACTGTCACCACCGAGGCTACTGCTACTGCCGGCTCCAGCTCCTCCTCTAGCACTTCGACTGCGTCTACCGGTGCTGGTCCTAAGACTATCCACTCTAGCGTGAGCTTTGGCTCCATTGAGATTGCCGCCTACTCGGCTTTGGCTCTTTTCTCTGGTCTGGGCATGCTTCTCTTGTAGGTTTCTTTTGTTGTGGAATTACCCTTGCAACATTCTACTTTTCTGTCAAGTCAAAGTTGCTCCCATATGCTAGTACGAGGGTTGGTATCAATCTCTCCTTGCATTTAAACTGTTATTTAGCACCATCTGTCACTCCCTTTGTGCTACATTCGAATTGTAGGATCATCTTCAAGAACCACCAGCGGGCAATCAGCGCCAAGGTCATTCAGCTCTAGACACTATCCAGCAGACTTGAACACGAAGGATGGGTTTCCAAGATCTGGAAGATGATTGTTTCATGCATCGAAGTCCGTCTTACTTGCCGGCAATGGCCCGTTTTGTCAAGATAGCAGACGTCTCATCTAATTTTGTCCAGTCATGTGCATCGTAACATGCCTGACGACTCAATCTTACTGCACGGCTTGTCCGATCTCTCATTTCGGTCTCATACTCATCGATGGTTGATCCTTGTGACGCAGCGCTGGTGTAAATCCTCACGAGTGCCACCGTCAAGTGATATGCATCAAGCAAGCCGTGATTTGCTGCTTCTCCTCGATCTAAGATGAAAGGCCTGAAGTCAATATTACCCTTGCAAGTTTCTCAAGATGTTGATATCACTTACACATTGTCATTGCATGTGCAGCATCACCGGCCAAAGTGATTCGCCCGCCGTGGTTATTCCATGAGAGACACTCCCAGTCTGCCAATGTGATCTCTGTAACTGGGGTCCCGTTAGGGATTCTATCTACGGCCTCTTGCAAGAATTGCGCAAATCCTTGAGCGCGCCGCTTCATGTTCGCTAAGCGAGCTTCGTCTGTCGTCGCGACTGCATCTTCGGGACCTTTGACAGGCCACGACATACAAATCTGAGCACGATACCGCTCGGCCTCAGTGCCAGCCGTTCCATTGACGGAAGGTGTTTCCAGCATTGAGAACCAGAAATAGGCTCCAGTGGGTGGATGACACCCTTGGAATAACAAGGGATCCATGTCACGCAGAGGCTTGACTTGCTGTGGCGTCAAGTCGACTGCGACGCCGGTGAAGTTTATGGAAAGGGGGATGTTGCTGAACACATCTGGCCGAAGTATTTGTCGCACCACGGATCGACTTCCCTCGATACCAACCACGATGCGCCCGGTCACCGTCGTGTGATCTGCAAACACCAGTTGGACTTGATTCACGGTCTGCAGGTTTAAGCCAACGACACGTCGGTCCCAATGAACATGATCCTCGATTCCATGCAGCAAGGCTCGTCGCATCTTCTCGCGATTCACCCGCCATCGAACATTGGGGGGAATCTTGAACTTTGGCTCTCCGGTCTGGAGGTTGATGAAGAGAAAGTTGCCGCTATCGTGACGCGCGATATCCGGGTCCACCTGAATATCTCGGATCCGAGTCAGCGTCTTTTCGGGGAGCATTTTCTTCATATATTCGAGTGCCCAATGCAGGGTAATGGCCCATCCCTGGCCACGCGCGTCGGGAGTTGCATCGCGTTCGTAGATCTCGAAGGGAATGTTCTTCTCCTTGAGTGCTTGGCCAAGTGTGAGGCCGACGATGCCAGCGCCAACAATCAATACAGGCTTCATTGCGGTGACGAGGATCATATTGTCGCCAGATCGCGCTTTTTGTGTCTGGAGTAATCGCTCAATGCTTATCAGCCGTCGCATAGATAAAGTGCGGGGCTTATCCGTCGCTTTACAGCCTCGTCTTGACGTTTCCGACCGTCGGTTATCTTGTTTGGCGCCAATGCGACGGCCGCGGGGCTAAGATGGCAGTGGGGGGAGCTTCGTCGCGTCCGGCGACAGAAGACGTGGAATATAAACCAAAGTCGAACATCTTCCGTGAACATATCATCGCCATGTCGCATGAAGCCCTCAACCCCATTCACCCCTCAGTTCTCCCTCATTTGGACCCCGTGTTCGTTCGTCTCTACAATGAGCACGTCGCAAACACCCCAGCAGGCCCAATTGATTTATCCGTCCTGAGATCGAAATACTCTGTCCTGTACTCGTACGGCACAGGGCCCGCCCCCGACTGTGGGCGAATCTATGACAGCAAAGTCTCCGGCCACAATGGTGATTCGATTGCCGTCCGCATTTATGAACCAGATACACCCGGACCCTGGCCCGTACATGTGGACTTCGACGGTGGAGGTATGAGTTGCACCTGAAGCCGACACCAATTGACAAGGGAGGGCAGGTTGGGGCCTAGGAGATCTTGACACTGAAGCACACATTTGCAAACAAATTTGTGTCACGGCCAACGTCTGTGTGATTGACGTGGACTATCGACTAGTACCGGAGTACGCATTCCCAATCGGTATTCAGGACTCGTTCGCAGCCTTGCAACATATCCACGCCAAGGGCGCTGAACAATTCAAAATCGACCCAACACGAATGTCGCTAGGAGGTGTTTCGGCAGGAGGTAACATCGCCCTGGTGTGCGCTCATCTTGCCCGTGATGCCAAAATCCCTCTTCGGCTGGTGGCCGTGGGAACCCCCACGATTGATGACATTTCAAGGTACAAGTCCGCATCCGAGGCACCATGGCCATCCATGCAAGCCATGGAACATGCACCAACTCTGAATTGGGCCCGTCTGAAGTGGTTTGATAATCTTAAGTGGCAGAGTATCGCTGCCGACAGTCCGACAAAGGATGCCCAAATGGCTGCCGTGAAGTGGTATGCCAATGCGCTGCAGGCCCCAGAATTTACCAATCTGGCCAAAACAGTCATTTACACGGCAGGTTGTGACCCTCTGCGGGATGAGGGTGAGGCCTATGCTCGGAAGTTGATAGAAGGTGGGAACGAGGTGATTCAGAAGCGGTTTGCCGGCGTCCCACACCCCTTCATGCATATGGATGAATGTGGGTACTCAGAGCTACTAGCGACATGGATGCCACTAACCCTGCTTCTAGACCTGTGGCAAGCAAAGCAATACATCAACTTGACAGCTGAGCATATCAAAGCTACTTTGCATCGATGAGAATCCGTTTTTGGAGCAGCAGGAATTAACTTCGTTGAATACTCTCCACATCATTTAGGCCTCAAGTAAACCTCAGAAGTGTAGTTCACTCCCTTGCAAGGATTTTCAAGTTTGAGAAGCCCGCAAATGTACCTTACAAGCAGGTGCTTATTGACCGACGAAGAGCGAACAATCGACGAAGAGTCGGTTGCCTGAAGTTTTGTGAGAAGGTAGTGACTTGAAAATGCATATCTAATGACAGTAGTGACGATGAAAACTGGATGTTGGGAGACAATACAATAATTAGAAGCAATATGCGGGTATTAGCTTCCTCCATTGGCCCCGCCGACCCGACCAAAGACAAGCTCTCCAACGAAATATCCAACAAGAACCGCGAAGAAGAATCCAACGTTCATTGTCATCACCGCAATCATTCTTTGTGAAGATGAATCAGTACTTTGAAACTGCTGACCGTCATTCCGAGCGTATCGACCGTACTTACAATAGATATGAAATCCCTTGATTAAGCATTCGCAATGCCGCCCGCGGAAGATTGACAGATAGTCTCCATGTTTGAATCAATTTCTCCCTTGACGGCTTTTCCTGACCTCCGTTGATGAAAATAGGGTACCCTGCGTTTTTCGAGGCCCAGAAAGCGTCTAGACTGGCAACCTTCGCGCTTATGGCTCGCCATATGACAGCGAGAAAAAACAAAAAGAACCACGTGCCTACGTAATCACCGGTGCTAGTCGGCATCCATGCACTCGAAAACAGCATCGTAGAAAGATTGTCGGTATTGAAGGCCATGTTCATCGTGGACATTGAGGCGGAGGACGTCATCGCCATGTTGGAGGCGGTTGTAGTTGTGGACATGTGCATAGTGGGTGAATGAGATCGGCCAATGTTATGAGGAATCCTGACAGAAGATGTTCGATAATATCTGAATATCTTTGTGAATGGAACAATAAGGCGGAAGGAACAGCAGCAAGATGTATGAAGAACAATGAGGGGTTGCGTGATCACTGCATCTGAGAAATGAAAAAAAATTTCTTCCGCCGTCGCGTAATTTCTTGTGGCTGATGAGAGACAATTAATAAATTCAAACTACACTCCAGTAGAAGATACTTGATGTCAGAACACGTGGAATCCGCCCGATGAAAGATTGGAAGTTCCCGAGTTGGGCGCGTGGAAGCGAATATCCTCGCAAATGTGCTCAGCGCTAAGCCGGAAGCGGTATGGATAAAGGCTTGACAGAACCAAGCTTTCTCGAAGCGTCGTTTTTTCTACGACGGGGCGGGTCGGAAGAAGGAAGTGGGGCAGTTATCCCATACGTACAATCAAGCCATCATTAATAAATGAACACGAACGGACGTGAATTCCCGGGAAGTGATTCTAATCCTGTTGAGTCTTCCTAGTCCTAGCACTTGCACTCCCGGGCTGGCATAAGATCGTCAAAATGGATATGGATAGCAGCATGTCTGGAGGCCCCGGCCTCACGGACGCCGGGCTTGATATGTCAAATTCCACTGTGGCCGCTGACTTCCTAGCTGCGCTTCTCGATGACTCCACGTTGCAACAGACCGATTATGCTATCGCGAGGGCATTTTGGTACGGAATCGTGATTGTCATCGTGCTGGCAGGTATTATCAACTGGACTCAATGGGGCCTGCTGAAGTTACGGTCAGTCACACATCATATGGTCTGGATCATCGTCCAGAGACTGATCCTTAGCTCAGATTACGAGCGGCCGCCGCAAATCGTCCCCGGCCGACAAGTCCTTCAAACATAGTCACTTCATTCCTCGCTGGCTGTACTGCTGTAGTTCGAGAGATTGCATACCATCAGATTGCTCCCGCTAGATCCTGGCTGCGGATACCAACAGTCGGATCAATCATGTTAATTTTGATATATTTTGGGTACATCATGGGACTTCAGTTCTTTGATTGGGACTATCCCGGTGCACAATATTGGCAGGCACAAGGTCTCCGGGCAGGTTGGCTCACGATAGCCCAGTTCCCACTCCTCCTGCTCCTGGCTGGCAAAAGGAATTTGATTGGGTATGCAGTCGGGGTTTCGTACGAACGACTACAAATCCTGCACCGTTGGGTCGCAAGGGTCATGCTGCTCACTGCTACCATCCACGGTGGTGTTCAAGCCTATGGCTGGAATAAGTATGGGGTCATGAATCTTGAGATTGACACTGATAGCTGTATCCCCACTGGTATGTCAAATCATCTTCCAAAGTGATCGGTGTACTAAAATCGTGAAGGCTTTTCTACTTGGATGATCTTGCTTTGGCTCGTCTTTTCCGCAACAGCCCCGATTCGAAATTGGCGCTACGAGGTATTCTTGATTCAACATATCATCACTTTCATTGGACTTGTCGTTGCTATCTTTTTCCACTTGCCTTCAACCGCCCTCAGCTCAAGGTATGAAATCATTCACTCATCGTCCAGTGACAGCTTATGAAGAGCTCTAACCATTCTCCCCTTTTAGGATCTATGCCTGGATTGGAGTCGGTGTATTTGTTTTTGACCGGCTTGTCGGGGCTTGGTTTATGTCTTCAATAACATGAGTCCCGCGAAATCCGTACTCCAAAGTTTTCCAGGGGATGTCACGAAAATTCAAGTCACCTCTTCACGAATTACACAATGGAGCCCGGGCAGCATGTCTTCTTATCTCTTCCCAGCTTGGGTCTGGGTCAATCCCATCCCGCAACAATTCTCTCCATTTCCTCGTCTCACGAAAACAAATTGGTCTTCATCTTGCGAGCACATAGGGGCTTCACTCAGCGATTGCTTCAATCCGCTAAATCGTCCTCTACGGATCTCTCATCAGCGGTCAGAGACAAAGAAGGGGCCATTGGGCAAAACACTCAGGAAATCAAAGAAGAGGAATTTGTTTCCCTTCTTAGTGGTCCATATGGGGGATCGCATTCCGACTTTGCGGCTTTTGACACCGTCTTTCTCATCGCAGGATCTACCGGTGTTACATTCACGCTACCAATTCTTCTCGATATTGCGGCACGGTCGGCAAATCATAAGTTGCCAGTCCGCAAGGTGGTATTCGCTTGGGTCATAAGGACCCTCTCGTGCATAGAGTGGATCTCGAACGAATTACGACAGGCAACCAATTTACTCGTCGAGCATGGAGTTGAAATAGAAGTGCGATTGTTTGTGACATGTGAAGTTGACTCAGGGGAAAAATCAACAAAGAAAGCAGGGTGCAAGTGCCAGAATGTTGAAGGCCCGTGTTGCTGTTGTGATCTGGACACCGGAAGTACCCAAGGCAGCTTTGAGTGAGGATGCAGATATTGAATCCATTCGGATTCGACAGGGTCAAGCAGATACTGGCACACAATTACCACTCGCCTACTGCACGATATCATCCGGCCGGCCCGCGCTGAAAGTTCTTCTCTGGGATTTACTGGATCATGCGCAGGGCGAAACTGGTGTCGCGGTGTGCGGACCTTCGGGACTAGTGAGCAACGTTCGAAACACGGTGGCCACTGTTAGTGAACAACGTGGATCAAGCAAAGGGACAGGTGCTGAGGGCGTGTACCTACATGCAGAAAGTTTCGCCTGGTGAGCTTGCGTCCAAATTTAAAGCTTCCATCTTCGGACTAGGCTCTTTTGAAAGAATAGTCTAACGTATTCCACCACCTTCCCGCCCACACCACCCACCTACTTCTATATTCATGAAGCAATTAAATAACCACAACGCCTTTATATTCAATTTAAACCTTCTCCGTACAAAAATTAGCCCTATGGCCAGGCCTTCTGTATACGCTATATGTATATTAACGTCTGTTAGTCTGACTATCGGTGGTTAAAGCCTTCCAAGTAGGCATTATAGAGACCACCCCGTTATCTTCTATATTGCTTAATAGACTAATGCCTTACTTATAGGCTTCAGAAATAGCTATACCTTTAGTGCGTTCTATCTGCTGTTTGGATAGAGATCTTTTCTGTACTTGCTTCTTATTCGTAGCGCGTAGATCTCTGACTTCCTTCTCTAATAGAAGTATATTTTATATTACCGTTTTGTATACTTTATATACTTAATTAATAATATCTTTAGTAGGTATTAGTAGGCTTTCTGATCGATATTTTAATAGCTTCTTAGCCAATTTAATATACTTTAATCGCTAGGTAATATTCCTTAAGTCTTAGGGCAATAATTACTTAATTTACTAGTAGGTTATTCTATATTTAGTGTAGGTAACCGAATTAGAATATTAAGCTTCGATAACACTAATATTAGATCTAATAATATAATATTAGTCGCTTTAAAGGTATTCGTAATAGTTCTAACCTAGAAGGTATCCTAGCGCGCGCGTGGGTATACTGTAAGAAAATTAAGCTTATTAATAAGGTTAATTCCTAGACGTATTTATTAGTCGACTAAGCGACTATATAATCGCTTTAGAATAGCAAAATAGCTAATATCTAGTAGCTATAATAGATATAAGCTATACGCAGGCATATAAAGAGGTATAATATCGTTCTTTATATATAGTGTAAAGAATCTACGTGTTCAGGGTAGAAGCCTGTCGGTCAGGTAAGGAAGGATATCTGGACTAGAGTGTGGTATTATAAGAAGTAAGACTAATTCTTACTAAGTCTAAGTTATCTGGAAACCCTCTTAAATTAAGTATAAATTAGGTCCGAGACTCACTTATTACACTATAGGGTAAACCTTTATTTTTAATTATTGGAATATAGACCAATGCTACATAGAAAGATCTATTCTTATATTCAACATATAAGATCAGCATTGCATTGATCACGTGACCAATTTGGGGCCTTCTATCAAAATGATATTAATCATGTGACCAGATTTTTCCTTCTATCAAAATGATATTTTGACCACTTCTGATTCTGGTCCGCGACCCTCCCCGAACGATAGGCGGGACCATTTTCCTTCAGAGGTAAATGGTCCGCCTTCAGGCATGAATGGTCCGTTCCTTCGGGGGTGCCTTCGGGCATATCTTGCCCGCGGACTTTGACCATGGTCTTTGGACCTCGGTGAACAGACTTCGACCCTCGGTCCCCTTAAAGGATAGGTGGACCACTTTCCCTTAAGGATAAAATGGTCCACCTTTGGGTATGCATAACCTGATCCTGCGGGGAAGCTTTCGGGGTGGCTGAAACCATCGATCCTTGACATCATTCTTTTGGCTTTTCTTCGGTTCCCTTCTTTGCCACCTTTATTATGTTGCTGCCTAGTATTTGTATGACATTCTAGACATCATTTCTAGGCTATTCTAGCCTATAAATATGTCCTTCTTTTCTAGCAGAAAGAATTAAGTCAGTTCTACTTTCTAAAAGTCATCTCTACCTTCTTCCATTGATCCTCAGGACTGTGGTTCTGCCTTCGTTTAGGCTATATCTGCTTATAGTCTATCCTACGACCTTTGACCTTCCACCTTTGTCTGGCACCGACTGACCAGCCGGACTAAGGTTGATCCCACGGACTTAAGGGGCCACGATCTGCTTCGTGGTAGCTTTCCCCTTATATCCCAACAATGGTTAATTAAATTCGGGCGTTAGGTGGCTACTATAACTATCAAGGATTAATAGCCTATACTGCCTATATCGCTAGCTATTTATTAAAGGAATAAATAGCTTTTTAAGCTATCAAAGACTAATTATATTAGTAGTCTACTTATTATCGCTAACCTTAATATATTAGTCACTAAGGATATCAGTATAGAACTAAGATTCTATAAAATCCTTACCTTTAAATATAATTATTAGCGATAAAGACTAGCCTATAATATTAACTATTTTAATTATACTTATTCGCGATTACCTAGCTATAGAATAAATCTATAGCTATAGTATTTAGCTTTAGTTACTACCTTTACGGTAGAAATAAGGCCTATTATAAAGCCTATTTTATTAAAGTTATAGATATTATTAGGTATAATACTATAGCGCGAAATAGTCTCTTTTAATAGGCAAAACTATATATATATATAATCCGGGGATCTTCTTATTCCGTATATTAATAGTTATACCGACGCGAGAAGTGTAATTAAATAGCTAATATTCGGTTAATATATCGCGTAACCTAATTTAGGCTAATTATATTAATACCCTAGGCTATGAATAATAAGTTAGCTATATCTTCTACTATAGAGTGCTTAAGGGCTACACCGTGAGTATCTGTAGAGAGGATCCACTAGGTAAGTATATCCTCTTCTATTTAGGTTATTTTATAGTATATTACGTATCTAGTTAACCGAAATAAGTGGCTAATAAGGCGGTCGCGTAGCGTGAAACGCGATATATTATATACCTGCGTAGTAGCCCTAATAGATAGAATTAATTTTTTCTGAATAGCTTATATTATAAGCTCGATCCTACCCTCTTAGTGGAGAGATTCTTACTTAGTTTTAGAACGAATTAGTGGCATTATAGGTGATCAAAGTGGTTGGGGATACGCGGAGACGCGAAATTTGGTTAGATGGGCGGGAAGGTGGTGCGGGTGGGAAGGTGGTGGAATACGTTATAGCACAAGAGTGAATAATCCAGCAAAAATGATCTTATAATCAATTCACCGAGAGAAACAATCTAGATGTGGGGAAAAACAACCTCTTATCATCTCTGAGCTACTTTCCGGTCTATCTTAAATTTGTGGTTCCATCTATAGAGTCTTTCACGCATGCTGAAGTAAATCAAAAATGAACTTTCCATCTAGAATTCTCGTTTGGATCGAATTGGAAGGCGGTTAACAAGGAAAATGATTGGTTCTCAGATTTTCACTACCATATCAAGCAAAAGATCTTGCTATCTCGAGCTACTCCTTGATCTTTTCATTCGGGAGCTGATCTACTATTCACTCCCAAAGATTTTACATGAATATTCACTGAGGTAACATGCTTGACTCAATGCTATCAGAAAACCTTCAAAGTTTGATGAAGCCTCCTTCTCCAGGAAAATGAACAAGAAAAGTATGGCCGAGATGAGCATAAAAAAAAGTTTCGTCCGACCATAGCACCTTCTGGTGATTAAGCAGGGACGAAGATATGAAAGATGCTACAATATGGAATTCCCGGTTAATAAAAAAAAACGAATAAGCTGCGCCGGCACAATGCTAGTCTTCTTCGCCCGGTCGCCAGGCCAATCTTTGACGATCATGCCGGAGTAAACACCTCCGACGGAAGAACCAAATTACCAGTCAAGACACCTATTTGTCACTGACTACCATAGCCCTTTGTCATCGCTATGGCCCCTTGGCTCTATATCCCGAGGAGACAGGAAGGAGAATGAAACCTAGTGATATTTGACTTGATATAGAACCCCCAGGTGGATACATGAATAAGGAACGGAAGTCTACTGGAAAGCTTAAAGTGCCATCGGCGAAAGTATTCCGAGTGGTGTATGGATAAGGAACAGTGAAGGCTGCTTTCACATGCAGAAATAGCCTTTGCTTTCACATTAGTCTTTCATGATGACCCGTTTTGTTAGGCTTTGGGACAATATGTATGAGACTCGCAATTAGCGTCGACCCAAAATCTGCAGAACCAATGTTGGTCTCCAGGATGGCCAGAAAGATTCCGTTGCTTCTTTGCCGCAATTTTTCTGCTCAGCCGCATGAAACTCATCGAGTAAGCCTTGAGGCACGTCAAGGGTCTTCTTGTTGTCCAGTGTGATCATGATAGTCTTGGCAATGCTAGGCACACCATCCTGATCCATGACAAATAGCATCCAGTAACCCGGAATGAGAATACCTGGCTCTTTCGGAAGTCTGATTCCATAACACAACTTTCTGCGAGGAAGAGGGATTGGACGTAGAGGAATCCGTCTCTGGTCGGTGTTCACAGTGTGGGTGGTGGTGCAAATACGAACCAAGGAGGCACTCATGATCGGGCCGTCAGTCTGGAACATGAACACGCCGCCAACCATGGTATTTTCTGGAACACCAGACAAGATTGCTGGACGGGTCCGAGGCTCTCCAGTCTCAGTCAAAAGATATGGTGGCGTAAAGATCTGCGCATCGTAGTGGTTGGCAGAGCAGTTTCCGCAAAGGCCACCACCACCGTTCAACACCCGACCATCAGGGAGCAAGATAGAGATGGTATGGTAGACTCGAACAAAGTTGTTCTGTTGGAGCTCGACAAAGGTGTCGGTTTCAGGATCGTAGATTTCGGGAATGAACTGCACATTCTCTTCGTTGAAAGCGACACCGAAGGTCTGACCACCCGCGATGAATACTTTGCCGTCTGGGAGGACAACGGTTGTATGGAAGACGCGCTCGGAATGCATCATTCCATTCTCTCCTGCAGGCCTCACGGTCGGCCTCTGACCAGGCTCGCCAATTGTGATGATGTGCGCGTTGCTGGTGGCCCAGGACTTATCGTAATCGGGAGAGCCTCCAACCGTGAGAATCTTGCCCTCGATAGCGTCAAACATCACTGCATTGCCTGACATGGAATCTTCATCATCTAAACGGTTTCCCGCGGCCTTGAAGTCACCTTTGCCTTCGGTATAATACCAGTTCATGGCCCTACTGGGACCAGCTTGGAAAATTGTCTCGTTCTTCCAGCCAAAAAGCCATCCGTGGTTGTCTGCTCTCCAGGCACCTTCCATGTCGTTAGTCATCATGGGTTTGACAACGGCACCCGGGAGTAATGTCCAGGTCTGAGTGTATGGATCCCAGACTTCGCCGTCTTTACGAACATTGGAACCTCCCGACCAGGAGCCGCCAATCACGAATACACGACCATCAGACATTGTGGTAGATGCCTGGTATCCGCGTCGAATGTTCATTGGGGGTCCTTTGACCCATACATCAGCAGTCGAATTGTAGAGACTCGTCTCAGAAGCGTCGTTGCCACCTGTGACAACCATCATACCGGTCCCGTCGATTGATATACCGGGGCAGAACATATCATGCTGGGTATTGGTCACAATGCGTTTGGACACGGTATTATTCAATGGGTTCCATCGGGTCATAGCGGTCTTGCCTCCAGGTGTGGAGTGGAATTGGTCGGAGGTCCAAGACGACCAAAGAACAATGTTGCCAGAGGCCTCCTGGGCACCGGAGACAGGCACAATAGGGAAGTCAAGTGTAGGGCCCCAGACTCCCCGCTTAGGATCCTGAGGAATGTTGTATAGGGTGGCATATATGTTGAGCTCGGAGATTCCGACCGATGAGAGCCCTTTCTCACGAGCATCGGCAACCAGCCTCACAAATCGCGCAGATATTGGCTCAATGGCAGACATGCGCTGTCTGTTGGAGTCTGGCCACATTCCGTATGCGACCGGGCCCTTCCAATTCTCTCCATCGTTGCTGACGTACACCTCGTGTTGAGTGATCAACTGATCCTGCGTAGCATCGAGTGGTGGTAAAACCACAAGAGCACTGACGGTGTACGTGTTTTTCATGTTGATTGTGATATTGTGCGGGCCAGGAGCAACGGCACTGTACCAGGACGTGGCATCAGTGCCATCTATGACATTGTTGCATTCGTACTTGCCACTGGAAGTACTGCACTGCAATTCCCATTCGGTGCGTGGAACTCGAATGCCTTGGCGAGGAGGCGACTCATCGTTGAAGGAAGGCTCCCATGAGGGATTATCATATTTCCCGTAACCAGAAACCCGGTCGGATCTCATAGCTTCATCCATGAAGGGGCTCATGGCGTTCGTTGCCCCAATGGAGGCACCGACGAGCAATTTAGCCCACTGTACCTTCATTGTGACTAGGGTTTGAAGGAGACAGAACAAGAGAAAAGTAATTCAAGAGGCCTGCTTCCCTCTGTCGGCAGATAGAAGAGGGCATGATCACATTTAAGAGCAGAGCATGCGTCCTTGACGTCCCCGCCCCTCCTCGAAGTCAGGGAGAGAAATGATCGTCGATAGCAACGGAATCAAAATCAAGCCAATGGGTAGTATAGCGTATGTCAACTCGTCACATTGGAAGTTCCAAAAAAGGGGACACTTCATGATTGGTAGGGTCGAACATCATCTCAACTCACGGCTGTAGGTTCTCCACAGATGCGTACAGGTGGCGTTCAAGTCTTACGCGACATGAGTCTCGCATCCAGAGCAAATACCAATGATCGGCATCATTCTTGGTGAGCTTCAGCCCCGCCGCAGCCTCGTTGAATTTGCTCCTGCAGGTGCATATTGGGGCTATGGCGAGCAGTGTCCATCACCAGTTCTAGAGTGGCGAGGACCTGGCACATCTCTCCATTGACACTAGTCTAGCGAAACTTCCAATCTTTGATTGGCGTATCATGTAGCTAGCGGCAAGTCGATCATCGTTCGATTGAGATGAACCGCCTTCAGCTTGTGGGGTCGCGGAGACCCACTGTCCGCCCGAGCCGGCCCGCTAAACCTAACGCTGAGCAAGGTGTGGATAGTTCCCTGCAAGCGAATTGGTGATTATCTGTGTCACATCATTGCAATCTGAATTTTCAGCTGAATGTGGAGCCGCCAGGTTCCAAGCTCTCCATAACTCCTGAATGTCGTCATACCGGTTAGTTAAGAATTGTTCTCTCCTTGCAGATCGCTCCAGGCTTTGTGCTGATTCGGGTTCCCTAGTGTTAAAACATGTGCCATTCAATAGCCTCATGAGGTGATTGAGATAAGCTTGACATCTTATACCACATAATGAAAGATGAAAATCGGCGAGCTTATTCCCAAGCATGCCTAACTTCCTGCGTGCCGCCTCCACAGCGATGTCCAACCCAAAGGGCAAAGAACGGCTGCTGCATGATCCTCAGCTGAATCAATCGTCACGCTAACTTTCAAGAGTGGGTATACTATACTCTGTAACAGATCTTCTACTGTACTGTATGTGCAGGGTATTGTCGATCCTAGGGATCCACTCCTGAGAAAAACCTCTAGAAACAGTGAGATTAGAAATTTTCGGCGCCTTGTATTTCGTCTGGACGCCGAGACTTTTACGCCGACCGCCGATCACTTCGTCGGTTGCCTAGTTGGTGGAGTCACCTGCATGTCTCTATTTTCTTGCAAGGTTGTACAGTACTGTAGCTTTTCAGCTCAGTCTTTTTTCGATCCCACAAACGGATGATGTAAAATTCCAATTACCACTCGCCAGATGGAACTCATCGAATATCCTCTGTAAGTGGCGGTCTCCCGTGGCTCCACAATGAGGATGCGCGTAGGTGGGGTTGTCACATAATCCGAAGTTTTGGCCTCCGATCCATGCCTCACAGCTTTGGAAGCTTCATCACAGGTACACTCAAACCTTTCTTAAATTCTCCATCACCCCAACTTGTAAATCTTTTATCTTGTGTCTTCCATCATCGAACCCATTGTGATCTCTGAAGCAGCAGCCATTCGAAGAGTATCAGCGTGAACCATGGCTTCGGTAATTAGAAAGGCAAACATCCAGGGCGACATTTGGTGTGACTCCAGTTCCAAGTCCCAGCTATTTTACCTTATGATTTCTAATACATTTGCACTCACAGGCCTGGATTGCCCAAGAGATTCCAATCCTTTCTCTTCTTTCGCATCAACAAGCCCGACGAATTCAAGTCGCGGCTCCAGTCCTTTATTCCTCAGATTACAACTGCCCAAGCAGCTTGTGAGATGAAGGAAACGATTGCGAAAGAGAAGGAACTAGCTCGAAGCCAGAAGCGGCCAGCTGAACTTCAGTCCTTACCGGGTGTCAACATATCTTTTGCTTCGACAGGCTTAGCAGCGGTAACAAAAGAGCCCGACGACACGCCTAGCACAGAAATTCCAGAAATCGCTAACGCTATATCTATGTAGCTGGGGAAATTTACTTTTGATGAGGCGAGGATTAAACAGGATAAAAAGCTGTCCGCCATCTTCAGGAAGAATCAGCTCCGCGGTGGATTGTTTGGGAAAGGCATGTACGACGACTTGGTGGGCGAGGGCTGGGATGACCCCCGAGACCTTCGCGAGGCTTACAAACCATTTGGCGATGACAAAGAACGTTTGATTGACGGAGTCATAATGGTGACATCCAGTCTCGAGCACAATCTGGCTGAGAAGGTGAAATGCGTGAAGGAACATTTTTTGAAAGATCCAGGCAGTGACCCTGGCAATTACACCATTATTCAAGACCCCGCGATTGACTTTTTTTTGTCCGGCAAGGCCAGACAAGACCCGTTAAGGGGAAAGAGCAGTAAGCAATAACCACCCTCAAGAAGTGGAACTACTGAATGCTAACATCTTTTCTTAGCTTTGGGTTTGAAGATGGACTCAGTCAGCCCCAAATAGAAGGCTTAGACCCGGAACCTCAAGGCATAGAACCAAAGGCAGTCAAATCAGGGTATGTGTTATGAAATTTATCTGGGTTGTCGACTAGTACACTGATCACTGACTGCACACTTTAGAATGATCTTTTGCGGTCACGAGGGAGATGAGATGAACCAACCGGAGTGGGCGCTGGATGGTAGCTTCCTTGTCTTCCGCGATCTTCAACAGCTTGTCCCAGAATTCGACAAGTAAGTTGGCATGCTTCATCAAGTCCCGCTCTCGGAAAGCATGGTTGCTAAACATATTGTGAACAGATTCACGGAAGAAAATGTCCACAAAGCTCCATTTGCCAAAGATTCTCCCAATCCTAAGGAGAAACTTGCGGCTTACCTCATGGGTAGATGGAAAAATGGTGAGTTTCAGATCTGATTCACCACCTTCCCACTGTCCAGAAATCGATTCTGATCAGTCTACCAGGAACGCCCGTCGATGAGTCTCCTCATCATGACAGCAATGAGGACCTTCACAAATCAAACAACTTTGATTACCGTCCTGTCAACAAGCACGACAAATGTCCGTTCGCGGCTCACATTCGCAAGATGCGACCTCGCGGAGATCTCGAGGATGATCATGCGGTTATTATTCGTCGAGGAATCTCTTACGGAGGAGAAGTTACGCCAAGTGAGAAATCCTGCCAAAAATCGGACCCTGCTCTCGAGCGAGGACTGCTCTTCGTTTGCTATCAAAGTGACATTCGCAACGGTTTCAATTTCTTGACTACACGTAAGAGTCGTCAGATTCCTCCACCTCAAAGCCGCGCAGCTAACACTTCTATTTGATTAGGCTGGGCAAGTAACCACCACTTCCCTGACCGCAAGGATATGTTCGTGGGAGGGAATGGGCCAGGTATAGACGCGATTGTTGGACAGCGACTTCCCCACCACCCGCCTCGCTCGATTGGCCTTCCTGATGGTAACGAGCCCACTGAGGCTCGCATGGAGCTCGACAGCTGGGTTGTTCACAAAGGTGGCGAATACTTCTTCACGCCCTCTATTGAAGCGCTGAGAACTTATCTCACGGGTCCTTCTGACTACCCTTCAACACGTGCACACAAGCTCTGAAAAACCAAACGCGAAATGGTGAGAGGGTGCATAGGACTGTTGTCAAGCGCGTCATTTCGTTTTGTTTCGGCAGCTAATTACCTCGGACTGAATCAACAAATGGTCAAATTGTAAGAATGAGTTGCTTCAAGGTTTTTCCGTATCACTCAGACAAATACAGCTCTAAGTATTTGTTCAAATCGAGCCAATCTAGTCTAGGCCGCCAACGCTCAAAATAAAAAGGATTTTATAAGAATTGGTTCGATGCGACCGTGGGCAGACGGCACACTATAGGCTTTCACCTAAGCAACAAGATCTCTCTGGCTAATGAAGTGTTGGTGACTGAGGATGAAAACTGAAATGAAGCCAATTAAACTCGCTCGTTCGAACTGATCCAACTCCTGCGTCCATATTTTATTACCACTTGGCTTTATTTACTTACCACCTATCTTGTATCCTTTCTCGGCCAGGAAATCCTCCAACGATCTGTCTTCCTTTTCGAGATCAATTTCGCTGCTCTCCGGGAGGAGATAGTACACAAATATTCCAAGAACCGCCACTCCACCGGCCAAGTAGAACGTTGAGCTCTTCCCAGCCTGATCTTGCAAGTGAGTAAAACATTCCGTGCCAACTGCTGCCCCAGTCCTTCCGAAAGCTGTCGCAATTCCGTAGCCCATGCCCCTCATTGCAGTAGGGAACACTTCAGATGAGATGAGCCCGATTGTAGCCCCAGGGCCCATGTGTCCAAATGCTTGAAGCAGTTCATAAAGCACGACAAAAGCAGCTATATGCCGAGAAAGCTCGGTGTAAGTTCCGCCGATGATAAAACCAAGAATCATATAACCGACAAAGCCGAGTATTCCAGTGTATCGTCTTCCGATTGAGTTCGTGAGCCAAGCGCCCAACATGACAGCGGGCACAGGCAGAACAGCGAGCACAATCTGCCAAACTGCCGTCTTGCGGATGTCGTTGTTCTCGACAAGCGAAGAAATGATGACGCCAGACATGATGCTATTCGGAAAATTAATGAAGTCATATAGAAAAAATGCGACAGATGTCGTGCATATGCGCCACCAATACCGTCGCGCAAGGAGCCAAAAAAGCCGTGGAGATCGGCGTTGATTCACCAGATTAGAGTGATGAAACAGCGATGAGTCAACCATAAAGACACGCAGGACCATAATTATGACAGGAAGAATTGTCGCAATTGAATACATGGTGTGAAACGCAACTGTGAGGTTGTTATCGCTGGCCACGAGACTGATGAGATAGATAATTTGTAAGATGTGGCCAGCAAGGGTCGCCATCAATGTGGTGAAAGAAACGAAAAGTGGCCCGCGGTAATTTCTTAGGATCTTTTCCAATTAGAATCTGGTCTTATAGTTAGGAGAAAGTTGAGACTCACTCCATCGGATTCCTCGAGACCTACAGCAGCACTCGGAGGATACTCGCCTCCCACTCCAAATCCAGCGATGCCTCGTACCACCACAAAAGTACCATAACATGTTCTGCGCTGGATGAACTTGTAAAGCAAGTGTGGCCATCAATGTACCAATTGCTACGAGGGAGGAGGTGGAAAGCAGCCCCCCTCTTCGCGAAACCATGTCTGAATTGTAGCCAAGAACGACCACTCCTAGAATGGCTCCAATGATCAACGAGTTACTGGTACGTGTTTTCATATCTGATGAGTAAACGTGTGGCCCAAGTAACACTTTGAAGATGACATTTGTCGGATTTGCAAGAGTGTTTTGGAAACCATCACTAAAGTTTGCGATGTACTGAGCGCGTGTTGTCAGCATGACATTCTTCATAGTGTATTTCTAGTACCGACTTACACAGCTCAAAATGGTGATATTACTCTGGAACATTGTGGGTCGATATAATTCCGCGATTTCCCCTTCAAATTCTGTCGGAACGGTGACTGTCTGACCTACTTGAGATTTTTCCCCTCGTTGAGCAAGCTCCTCCTCGTACATGGGCATGGCTGTTGAAGAGTGATCAGGTCTTCTCGTTCACTTTGCCGGTGGCATACGTCCATTTCTTCGTTAAATGAGGGGATACCCCTCCTCTTATAAATTTCAAGTTTCGTGCAGAACTAATAATGATTTCGTCGGTCCACTTTTAAGATAAGAAGCCATGGCGGATGAAAATTTCGGCTTTCCGCCCAACCACCCCAATTCATGCACCTACACCATGCGTTCCGCGGAGATAAGCATCAGTTGAAAGGCTTGAGTTAAATTCTCTACAAACAAAGGCACCATTCGAGAATTGACTCGCTGTGCACTTGGATCTGCTTCTGCCTCATTCTGAATGGCGATGAAACGATACAGCCACCTCAATGCGGCGGAGTCGGCTGCACTCTTTCAAGCCTGAACCGGCAAGATTGGCCTGAACCACTTCCTCCATTCGATTAATCGATCCGACACAGACCAGTGTCCATACGGGGAAGCCCCAGAGACAGTCTACTATCTAATTATATAGTGCGACCGATACACCGATATACGATACGATATCTGGCAAGACGATGTATTCCCTCTGGATCTAGCAACCGCGTTATCCGATATTAAGTAGGTAGGGAAGACCGCCCGGTTTCTATTAGAAATAGGCCGACTTCCCTACCTTTACCCTCTGGCAGCGTTCCCACTAAAGAAGGAAGGGACACTAAGCAGTGACCGGTCCCCTTTATCTCCCCCTAAGGTAGGACTTCAAAGGAGGGAAGCTACCTTAAGAATAAGCGAATTAAGCGCGGACGGCACCGGTAGCGAGTATAGCGATAATAGCGATAATAGCGAAGGCAGCCGGAGTAGCCAAAGTAGTATAAGCTCCGTGCGGAGCTAGCTCTGCTACTATAATAGCGAGAAAGCTCTTTAAAATACTAGCGATAAGAGCGGGAGGTATTCGGTAGCGACGCTAAATAACTATTTTACTACCCCCGTTCCCTTATCGTTAGATACTATCTAGGGAAATAGGCTTACTCCCTAACCTAAATATAGGTAATAAACACCTACGCTAGCGCATTATAGAGGAGGAAACGGATATAGGAGAGTTATGAGTATAAGAGGAAATAAGAAGCGTACGGGTAAGAGGGAAGCCGTACGAATACTACGGGAATGGGTAAAAAGGATTCTATTTAGCATAATAACTTATAAACTAGCGAATAATATTATTATTTGGCAACAATAACAATAACTGGCGAACTGGCGAATGATATTAGGCAAAGTGGGACGGAAGAGGGAGTCGAATGGGGACCAGAAATATATAACTCGCAACTTCTTGTATCTACTTCTACTTCTCTAGCGGCCACTGGCAACTCTGACATATCGCCGTACGGGGATAAAATAGAGTCTAATGGAACTCTCTCTCTCTCTCTCTCTTCCTCATTCTTCCTCGTCTCAGAAACGGCCTTCACAGTATCTTATCAGGCGAAACACAAAAACCATGGATGGAAGTGTTTACAAGGGTAATTACGCAGAGCTGTTGAGTGGGACCGTACCTCGATGAAGGGGAAGATCATAATCACTTGTAGCTTAGATAGCCCACTTTCCCATACATATCACTTCCACATTTCATCACCTGGTCATCACCCTTCTGACAATGAATGTTTGACCAAGCTTGTCCATGGTTATTACCTTTTCTACTGTTTGTAGCCTACTTAGCCTACTTCTCCCATAGCATTAATTCATCACTCTTACACATCTCCATCTTCAGTCATCCTCTCTCTGATAGGTTATGAGCCCCTTTGCCTGGCGCCAGTGATCTGACCATCGCTGGCGCCCCCTGATCATCATTATCGCCGTGATCATCATCGCCGTGATCATCATCGCCGTGATCATCGTCACCGCCGTCCTCTTGTGGGGGGCAGGGTAGTCATCCCTACCCGTTTCATTAAGGCTTTGCCCTTTCATTAAGGCTTTGCCCTTCCATCAAGGCTTTGCCTTTTTATCATTATGTCGACTCTATCATTATGTCGACCAAAACCACCGGCTTCACCGAGCCTAAGCTCACCGACCTCGTTTCTACCCTTGTACGCGAGAATAACTACACTTCGTGGGCTATTAGCCTTCGCTAGTCTCTTAACGCTCGCGATATATAGTTTAATAAGCTCCTTACCGGTAAATATATATACCCTACCTTCGCCGACCCTTAGGCTCCTTCTATAGCCGAAACCACTTCCTATAATAAGTGGGACTCTATCTCGCGATATCTTCTGCCACTACTTCACGCTATAATCCATCTAACGCTTTATTTATATATTAGTTAATCTACTAACGCTTTTATAGCCTACTAAACGCATAAATATACCTTCGCTACTATAAGCTACTATATAGGCTTTATAAAGTATTATCGGTAGGTCCGTACTATTTATAGAGGCTAGGATCCTTAAGGCTTCGTTAATACGTAGCGCCTTACCCTTATAGAGCTTTAGGAGAATTCTCTACGTCTCTTGACTACCTATATCTTTTACTAATTTCTTAAGGTAGTTAGGAGCTAACTAAAGGCCTAGATCTAGCTAAATACTCTTAAGATTAATCGTACGACCGCGGCGTCTACCAAAAACATTATCGAGAACACCTACGCCGACTTTATTGTCTCTAAATTACGCCGTCTCTTCGACTTCGACACGCCTATGCCTTATTCTATGCCTACCTTAAATAAGGTAAAGGCAAAGGCAAAGGCTAAGCTTTTCTTATGTAAGTTTTACGACCGCGAGGTCAAACACATAACAGATTAATGCTTCCTTAACCTAAAGAACCAAGACTAAGATTAGCGTCCTAAGACGAACACCGTCGACCTAGACGATCCTGCTAGTCTCTTCCTTAGGTCAGCCTAATTATTATTAAATCATACCAACCGACAATATCAGGATACGACCACTACGCGCCCATAGCATGCATTCCGCTATACATTCGCCACATATAACCACATACCGCGTCTATTCCTTATCAACCGACGGTAGCCCTTGCCTACACAGACCTCTATCTACACAGCCCTAATCAAGCTACACAGATACGTTTTGACGGCGCACACACACACCCCCGGGAATGGCTTCAACAGGGTCGAGGGATTATCATTCTTTATACGGATATCTCCCACACGCATGCACCATGCTATGGTCGTGGGGGGTGTTTGTAGCCTACTTAGCCTACTTCTCCTATAGCATTAATTCATCACTCTTACACATCTCCATCTTCAGTCATCCTCTCTCTGACATCTACAATCTGATACAAGCGTCCTCCCGTTGATGGATGTGAACAGGGAATGTCTCAAATGATCCATTTCATTTTGCCAATAATGAGGGCAGTAGTGCTCGAACACATTATGTGGACCACGCAACATTGCGTGCCAAAATAATTTTTGTTTTTGAAATGAATTGCAGTCCTCAAGCCGACTACCCAACTTCATCGAGGTTGGTATAGTCGCACGTGATTACAGAGGGACTGGAAATGTCTCGACCGAAGACAAAATGAACATATTTTTCATCGCCTGCACTAGCAGAGACTGATAGACGAAGCGCCGATCATGATACGGGACTCTGCATCTACTGCGATGTATCCATTATTGGAACCCCCCATCCTTGGAGCGCGGTTTCGTACTTGCATATACACTGCTGCATCCCTCGCTCATACTGTAGTGAGAAGCACACCAATGAGCCTACAGAGGTGTCAAGAGATCCTCATAGTCAAGACCTTCGGGATGACTGAGCTCGTGGGAATGATGGTCTCATTCGATTACGCAATTACTTCTCCAATAAAGAACTTTCTAGGAAAGGTAGATGTCGAGGCTAGCTCTGTTGCTCTCGCTTGCCAAGACTTCAGCTTGCAGCGAGTCCCCTTAGGGTGAGAATTGCTTTCTGAGTGATCTAAGTGTCACACAATCTCTCGCGATAATTTCTTATGCGACTCGGATGACTTTTCACAGACCTCATCGTACGCACAGAAGTAAGTTGTACAAAAGTGGGAGAGGAAATTCTATCATTTCATATCCTTTGGAACCTCATATTGATACAAAGCTCAGCTTCATCGCACTGGTGAACTTCTCAGAGGTGATATTGACGTGGGTTATCCACTGAGACGCCGAGTCTTTGCCACATGGCTTCCACATTCATGTCCTCTTGGCCACTGTGTACTATGTCAGTCGTGGACCAATCGGCGAAATCGGAGAAAGACTCACTCGTGCTTTTCATTAATCCAGGGTGCTGTTTGGCCCTCAGCGGTATTCGGGTTGCGGAATATAACGTTGTATTTCTGAGTCAATAGTTGTGTTAGTTCTGCTTGAGACTAACGGGCCGAGAAATCAAACATACCATGCCCAAGGTTAGGTGAATAGCCCCCGGTCCTTTCACGTAAATCTCTTCTGGTTCTCGTCCTGCGATCAATGCTTGGATGTTCTTGGCAACTACGGCTGCTTGGGCCGAGCCCGGCCGCGCAGCTTTCTGTGCACCCGTGTCGGCGATATCGCCTACGGCGAACAAGTTCGAATAATTTTCATCCAGGAACTGCATCGTGGGTCGAATCCGAATAAATCCGTTTTCAGGATTGATAACAGATGGGCCTGAGATATTTGAAGGTTTCAGGTCGGAGACCAAATGGTTATTTGGTGTTTGTCCCGTCGCCAGAATAACAAGCTCGGTAGACTCAGTGGTGCCGTTCGTAAGCTGCACCTCGAAAGGTGCGCCATTTTGAGGAAATCCCTCATCTGGAATGGTCACCCTGGATCCAGTGATGAGCTTGATGCCGAGTTCATTGAATCGGCGCTGGATGAGTTCATGCAAATCAGAGTGGAAGTTTGGCATCAGCCGAGGACGTGACTGCACTACCTTAACCTCCTTATGCGGATAGTGCTCTTTCAAATCTGTCGCCATTTGTACACCAACGGCACCTCCTCCTACAATCAAAATCGACTGGGATCTCTTCACGTCCGCTTGGTGCTTCTGCAAATAATCAACCGACGATGGCTTGTCATCGTACTCCATTGCAGCTGGCTTGGATAACCGTGTTCCAGTCGCAAGCACCGCAAATTCAAATGGAATTTGTCGTGACCCCTGCCATTCCCGATCGAGCTCTACGTGCTGCGGCTGAACCGACAAAACACGAGCCGGGACCACGCTATGGGAGGCCGAGTTTGGGAGGCCAGAGAAAATACCATTGTAGGGTATAAAGGCCTTGTGCTCTTGGCCTGCAACGATTGCAAACCGAGGCTGTTTGAATCAAGTGTCAGCTTTTCTTCATTTCACACGTTTGCTACAAGTTTTTCACTTACGAATGTAAATAAGTGATGGAAATGGCTGTGGCCTTCGATGAGAAGGACCTTAAGGACAGATAAGCCTGGACTCTGCGAGTACGGTCATTTTTATCGGCTATGAACTTACTCTATGTGTGGAAGGGATCACTTTGGCGAGCTCCTGGGCGGTTGTCTTTAAAGCCGGTTAGTGTTTGGTTGTTTTGAAGAAGAGTTGACTACTCACTCGTCCGACGAATGAACCGCCGATAACGACAACGTTTCGAATCAAATTGGTAGCCATTTCAAATTGGATAGAGACAAGAATGGCCAGCAGCAGCCTCACGGGAGGATACATGGCCTTTATAAATGGACGGCAAGGGTTTCTCGGGGAATTTTATCAGATGCGCTTATCTGATTAACTCCGAGTCAAAGTTCCCGTTTTGGTTACATGCCGAGCCCCCGGATAAGCTCATACCCGAAACAGTGGTCCCAACAGCCGATGGCGCTACCATCCTCTATGTTCAGGGGTGTTCCCCAGATCAGCCGACGTTTTGCCGTGCACCTCTACAATTCTTTTGAAACTAAGAGGTTGATCATTTGTACTGTCGAATATGTCGAAGATTTTCCATATAACCTGCTTCAATGGCAAGAATGAGCTTCGCTTGCAACTAGCCGAGTGGCACCATGGGTAATCGGATTTCACCTCTGGATTAATAAATCAACGACCTGGTCACTGGAGGCCTTGAGAGACCGTTCCTGCTTCACATACAGCCCCAGGCGTTTCGCAGATTGCGTACATGTACGCGCTCCGCATTGCGGTATTGTAGTTGGAGAAATCAGTCCCGAGCAATGGTTGTATACATAGATCATTCAGGGACGTGCTCGCAGATATATGTGGACAGATAAGCGTAGGAATCACGCACGTATTTGCATAGGATATACAAGTCGCGTTGTCAGTTCCAATGTCCCAAGCCTGCAGACAGCTGGCGCTTCCAATTTCCGAAATTCATGGGCGACTATCTGTCGAGTCTGAGCCTCTCGTCTGGACGCTAACATGAGTCAAGCGATTTTTTGATACAGCAAATATGTGTCGTTTTAACTAAAGGTTGATATAATGTCGAATACGAAATAGCCAATAACCATAGAAACCTGAAATTCATTTGGTACCAACATTGTTCTAGCCTGCGATACGAGTGTTGCCACCCAACGGCACGCGTGGCACGTCTCGGGGAGACCTGACGTGCACTCATCCTAGCTTCGGATCGTGAGTGCACCATCGCTTTTTTCTCTTATCACTCAAAAAGATGCAATAGCTGATCACATTATTCGAAGGTGCTGATCTATATATAGGTATTGTGGGGACATCGAGGCTTCTTGTGGCCTTGGCAGCTTCTACTCAGAAAATTATGACGGTGCAAATGATGGCCTCAGTCTGAACGGTGAATGTAGATCTTTCCCAGGTAACAAGACTTGTGTTGAAACTCAGCTTGGAAATTGATGCTCGATTAGGCTGTCGGCTGATCATTACTGTGAAAGCCTGGAGACAGACTATCAGAATAACGTTTTGTAAGTGGCTTATTTATAAATTCGCTAGATCTAAGAGTTAGATACCGGGGGTAAAATAGCGAAAATTGAGTTAGGGGACAGGAAGAGCTAAGAGAAAGTACTTAGTAAAAGAGTCTACTTCTGTAAAGGAAGCTTTATTTACTGAGTTTAGACCTGGCCCTCACCCGCGGGTGACCCTCCAGACCCTCCACCCGCACCTCATCTTGGCGGGTGGAGGGTCCGACTTCTAGACCCTGAGGGTCGGGTATCTCTATGTTCCCCACACGTGACTAAATTTAGCAAAAAAGTCACTTTTTAGGCAGAAAACTAACATTTTAGGTGTCAATTCGCTTAGTCAGCGCATCTAAAAGAGTAAAGCGTGTCCTAAATAGGTAAAGCGTGGCTTATGCGGGTAAGTCGGACCCTCCGCGGGTGACCCTCAAGGGACCCTCGGAGGGTCAGGGTTAGGGTCAGGGTCGGTGAGGTTAGACCCTGACCCTCGGAGGTGCGGGTGGAGGTTCCTGATCTTGGACCCGCGGGGCGGGTGAGTGCCAGGTCTAACTGAGTTAGAGTATAGGAGAGCTATTCCTTTAAAGCTTAGCTATTTTATAGCTATAGAAATATATTAAACTTAAAAGGAGTCAAATCTCGATAGTATTAAGAAGATAAATAGATACTAATAGCTTTTTTAGTATCTACTAAGGCATATTAAAAGAATATCCTAAAAAAAATACTCCAAATAAATTATCTATTAATCACTTTTGATAATTTAAAAATATTATTATTTTATCTTTATTAATCTTATTTAGATAGACTCATAGAATATATTATTATAGTTACTATAGCTACTATTCCTTATTTAATTAAATTATATTTCCTTAGTCTCAGATAAAAGAAGTCTACTTAGTTTCTTAATTAGATTTATTTAGTCTATAAATCTTTTTCTCTATCTAATTTCAGTAAATAGAAATAGGAATCTTATACTATACTAACTTCTTTGTCGCTTTTTGTTTATATCGAGGGATATAACCCTACATAACGATTACTCTACGATCTGAGTAAATAGTATAGGTAAAATTTTTTATATTTCCTATAGAGCGCTATTAAATAGTAGAAAAGGTAGAAATCTAAATTAGGGTTAAATGTAATAGCTCTTACCGACTATAGGGACCTAATTAAGTTCGGGGTTAGGCGAGATAAGAGATTAAAATGAATCGGAGACGACTCTTCCAACTAGGTCTTAAACGGAAGCGAAGCGACATCTCGTCCGGCACCAATCCAGGCACGTTCAAAATCTGGTTGTGAAGCTGGGCCGAGGCATCTTGGCTGGATGGAAAATAGATAAGGAGGGGTGTACAACAAGGTGGGTTGGCGCTCAGAAAAAACAGGTCTTCCTGAAACTTTTGGTGAGCGGTGCGAAAAGAAAGGGGGAGGCGAAAGACTAAATCCACGGAGCTGGTACAGCGAGAAGTAGAGACAAGAGGCTGAAGTGGCCTTGTGCAAAGTACTTTAATATGAGGAAGGCTTATTTAGCCTCTGAATTTGGTCGCTAGAGGAGAATGGATAAGGAATGGCGAGTATAAAAATGTTTTTATTCTCCAATTCGCGATCAGACGTGAGTTCAATTTGCATCGACGAAGTAGACACTTGAGATCATTCAAAATACTTGATAATCAGTATGAAGCCGAGACGGCATCATCAGGCTCGGCGAAATAAATTGACCTCGATTACTTGCATGTGCCGCCAGGAAACATACAACCGAAGATGCCGAGACGCCCCACATGAGCGGCAAATGAGTGGAACAGTATAACCGAGCAAAGCCGGACGCAATTATCCTGCTGTGCCTTCTTCCGCAACTCGAATTTGCACACGAAACAGCCTATCTTATCGAAAATGGCGACCAACATAGAGTCGGAAAGACCGCGCACGCGCGCGAAAAAGGCTTGTTTAGCGTGCAACGCGCGTCGCGTGCGTTGCAATGTGCTCGATATGCAGCCCTGTCGCAACTGTGTGTCTTGGAACCTTGCTTGTGAACTGGGAGTATCACGGCGGGGAAAGTAAGCGTTCCTCGGCTTCTTGTCTCGACTGTATGCCAATCTCTCTCGGTAGATACCCTCGCCGGAAGAAAAAAGCCTCACTAGGATCGAGTGAGGCCTCGCAAAGCGCATCGGCTACTCTGCTTCCTCAGCAGGGCTCTACTCATGATCAAACATTGCATTATGACCTTTCAAATCGCACGGAGACGGGGGAAAGTACCATCCATAAGACTGTATTCCTCGGTGAATCAAGTCCCTTGACATGTGTTGTTGATGAGGGACGGCGATTACCGGACAAAGGATATGCATGTGGGATACAGAAGGGACGACTGCACTATTCTATCTCGGAGCTTGGCGGCTCTACAGAACCTCATGTTAATTCTCTTATCAAACACCGGAACTCCCTCCAAGATCGTCTCATTCGCGAGAGTGCTCTGATATTTCCATCACCCGCGATCTGTGACATACTCCTCCGTGCATATTTTGAATGGTTCCACCCGTGCTTCCCAATTCTTGATCGCTCACAGGTCCAGGGTGACTACCATGAAAACAAAATTTCGCCTCTACTCCTCCAAGCAATCCTCTTCATTGGAGTGAGCATGTGCTCGGATACTGATTTAGGCGCGACAGGGTACAAGGATCGCTACCATGCAAAGGGTACCTTTTATTGGCGTGCAAAAGAAATTTTTGATGTCGGATGGGAGACCGACACGATAATCAAGCTACAGTCACTATTCCTACTAAGCTTCTGGCGCGGAGGACCTACAGAGGAGCGAGACGTTCGCTTTTGGCTTGGAGCAGCTATTGACTTGGCCCAGAAAAAGGGCATGCATGTGATGTAGGCATTTGCTTGCGAACTATATCAATCGGCTGACAACTCAGGTCCAAGTTGCCTTTCTTGAGTGAGCATGACCAAAAGATTTGGAAACGGATTTGGTGGGCGCTATATGTGACCAAATCACTCGAAAGGATGTTCGTGTTCACCGTCGCTAATGTAGCAACAGGTTCGTGACCAGCAAACTTCCGCTGCACTAGGTTTACCATCTCGTATTCGTGATGAGGATTGTGAAGTTGAAGGGCTTCACGTTGCGGATTTTGAAGACGAAAGTTCTGTCACAACCTCTCAGACTTTTCAGAAACCGCCCGCGGCCCACATTACATACGTGATCGGGATGGTCCAACTTGCCAAGCTATGTATGTTCCCGGACGATTGATGTTGTTCACTGGCTAATAGCACAAAGTACGCGAGGTTGTCACTAGCCAGTATCTACCTGGCCATTCAAAACTGGAAAACCCATCGCGCCCGTTACTACACAAACGTTTGTCAGAGTGGGAGTCTCAGCTTCCAGCAGAGATGCAGCTTCAAGCGTCTACGAGTCAGAAAGTGATGTTCCTTGTTGGCATGCTCCATATGGCTTATAAGTATAGCACCACCTGACCTGTTTCTTCTTTTGAATATCGATCCCGGCTAACCAATATAGCAATCTCTATATTCTGCTATATCGACCCATCTTTTTACAACAACCAAACGAGGCAACGAGTACTGAGGGCAACATCGCTTTAGACGCAGCCATAAGGAGCACGCGGATTCTCGAGGACATGCTCTCTGAAAATTTGGTGCAACATGGGCCGGTACATCTGTAAGCTTTACAGCATCCGCTATGAGTAGTCTTGTTAATATGGAAGTAGTATCACGCACACATTCTCCGCATTGTGCATCCACACTATTCACTTTGCGCGGGTGGCCAACACAGCCCGTAAACTTGCAGAACATCGGGCAAAATTGTGTCTACTTGGACTTAAAGAGCTTCAGAAGTCCTGGGACTTAGAGAACTGGGTTTTGGATCTGTTCTTTCGCTGCCTCGACGATAACATTGCTCGGAATCTTCGGCTCGCCGACGTCGGGATGCCATTCTCCAGACCACCAGGGCGTTTAGCCCAGAGATCACACTCGTCCGATTCTCCAGGATGCAGTGCTCCCTCAAACGACACTGAGAACTCTCTTGCTCTACCTGGAAATGAAGTCCACTTGCCCATGGCTCACATAAACTCGTCGTTGAATGCAACAGATGACGCATCCGCCAGTATGGACTGGTATGAGCTCTTCAACGTGGAGGGAGATGACCTTTTAGGGCTTGCTGGATCTTTGACAAACCCGGACTACCTGAGTTCTCAAAACTTAGATTTGTTATACCGTTTTCTATAGCTCTGAAGCGAAAATAGATGATACCCCGTTTATTAAGTGACTTTGTGTCAACTACATTTCTATATTGGGCCGAAAACCGCTGCTCTATATCTCTCAAATAATTACAAAAATCGCCTCAACTATTTGGAAAAGCCTAACTCTGCCAAAATCGCCCGGTTGTGTTCCCCGACTCTCGGAACCGATCCCATCTGGGCCCCATATCCACCCTGATCGGCACTCTTGGTCGCGCCAGGCGGTAACAGAGTCCGGATGACCCCTGCTGGAGTTTGCACTTCTGACCAACGGTCGCGAGCCTTTAGCTGGGCATGTTTCCAGACCCCGTGCATGTCGTTAACATTCGCATTTGCAATCGCAGCCTTGTCAAGTCTTGCAATAGTCTCTTCGGCAGTCAATTCAGAAAAAGCAAGGCAAATGATGGCTTTTAAATCGTCTCGATTTTGCGTGCGTAGAGAGTTGCTTGAGAAACGAGAGTCCGCGGCTAGCTCAGGCTGAAACAGAACGTCGCGGCAGAAGTTGACCCATTCCCTTTCATTTTGGATTCCGAGCATGACCGACAGACCATCGCCAGTCTCGAAAGGACCATATGGATAAATGGATGCGTGGGATGCGCCCGCAGGTACTGGGCCAGGGGCATCGTCGAAGGCGTAGTACATGGGGAAGCCCATCCACTCGACCATGCTCTCTAACATCGAGATGTCGATTTGACAGCCTTGGCCATCCTTGTCACGCTGTATTAGTGCCGACAGAATATTTGTGTACGCGTACATTCCAGCAGAGATATCAGCAATAGAAATACCTACTTTCGCAGGCTGCTTGCCAGAGCCAGTAACGGAGAGCATCCCGGCTTCGCTTTGGATGAGAAGGTCATATGCTTTCTTGTTGCGATAGGGACCATCCTGACCATATCCAGAGATGTCACACACAATCAAGGAAGGGTGAAGTTCCTTCAATGCTTCGTACGTTAGGCCAAGTCGCGCAGCTGCACCCGGAGCCAAATTCTGAACGAGTACGTCGGCGCGTTCAAGGAGCTTCATCAAGACCACAAGGTCCTGTTTTTCTTTGAGATTCAATGCTAAACTCTCCTTAGATCGATTGGTCCACATGAAGTGTGACGCTATTCCTTTGACGCGTGTGTCATACTGGCGCGCAAAGTCCCCAGCTCCTGGCCGCTCAATTTTAATGACACGAGCTCCAAGATCGGCCAGTTGCCGTGTGCAGAATGGTGCGGCGATAGCCTGTTCTGAGACTGACAACAGTCACACCGGCGAGAGGTGGAGGGCGATGGCCTGAGCTTTCACTGGAGTAGAATCGGAAGGCCGGAATTGGTACGCCCGTTGAGACGGGTCGTGAACCAGACGAGCCTATCGCGCGGGCGGTTGAAAGTATCAATCTCATCGTGCCCAAAGCCAAAAATTTAGCTAAATAGTAATTGAACACAGTGCCAGCGGCAGTGAGTACCTTTAAATGCTACTTCTTAATCATGCTCAGTGAACACCCTCTGGTGGTGAGCGGGCGAACTCAGTGGGGAAATCGGCAAATCGGTTACATGTCGGTTACATGAACGTGTGGGGAAATGTGCTGAGATACACTTAAAACACAACTCGACGGGTCAAAGGAGTCGCAGATTCAATTATGTCTCGGACTCAAGTGCAAAGTCTCTTTCGTGTGCAATGGAAATCATCACTCAGAATGAAGCGCGCACCCAGTCGTGTACCTCCCGCGCGTGCTGCATTCTCGACCTCGGCATGCCGGGGACTCATGGAGATGACTGGGTTCACCGAAGAACAGCTCACTGTCAAAGAAGCGATCTCTCATATCTGTTCTAAATTCCCCAACACGTACTGGCAGGAGTGCGACCAGCAAGAGAAAGACCCTAAGGAATTTCACGCAGCTTTGGCTAAAGACGGCTGGCTTGGTATCGCTTTGCCTGAGTCTCTTGGGGGAGCAGGACTAGGTATCGTACTTCTGAAGAGAGCCTTTCTGGACAAATCTAACTACTTTCAGGTGTTTCTGAAGCCACAATGATGATGCAGACTATCACGCAATCCGGCGCTGGCATGGCTGGTGCCCAGGCCATTCATGCCAATGTCTACGCGACTCAACCACTGGCTAGATTCGGCACAAAAAGCCAACTGGAGAAGACGATCCCTAGCATCATAAATGGAACCTGTCGAACTTGTTTCGGTGTCACTGAGCCTAACACGGGACTTGATACCCTAAAACTCAAGACTTTTGCCACTAGAACTGCGGATGGATATTCCGTCACGGGTCAGAAGATCTGGATCACTTGCGCACAGGTTGCTTCGAAAATGATCTTGCTAGCTCGAACTACTCCTCTGGAGGAAGTGACAAAGTCATCTGAAGGTCTCTCCATGTTTTGCATCGATCTCAACCGCGATAACCCTGGCTTGGACATGCGCAAGATTAAGAAGATGGGTGGAAGGGCTGTGGACGCCAATGAAGTGTTCTTTGACAATTATTCAATACCAGCCGACGCATTAGTTGGAGAGGAGAACCAGGGCTTCAAAATAATTTTGCACGGCATGAACGCCGAGCGCTGCTTGTTAGCAGGCGAGGCCCTAGGTCTCGGGTATGCCGCACTAGAGAAGGCATCCCAGTACGCCAAAGATCGTGTGGTGTTTGGCCGGCCCATCGGACAGAACCAAGGTGTATCCCATCCCCTGGCCGATGCATATATGAAATTGGAAGCGGCCAAACTGGCCACCTATCACGCTGCACGACTCTACGATACAAATGATGGATCACTTCCATTTCATTCCATTGGGGTGGCCTGCAACAGTGCCAAATACCTGGCTGCCGAGGCAGCGTTTACGGCTTGCGAACGAGCCGTCTTGGCTCACGGCGGAATGGGCTATGCAATGGAGTACGACGTGGAGCGATATTTCCGCGAATGCCTTGTGCCGCGGATAGCCCCAGTCAGTCGTGAGATGATTTTAAACTACGTCAGTGAGAAAGTGCTTGAGCTGCCTAGAAGCTATTAGTCAATTAGTCATTACCCTGGGGTGGGTGGAGGCATTATGGCCACTGATTACAGCTTTCGTTTCTCAGTGAAGTTGTAAGAACCTTGTCCCAATCGCGAATATTGGCTCAAATTTCGGATAGATCGTTGTGAAATAGTGTGGAAAAAGTGAACTAGGATTATGCTTTGAGGCCTTTATTATTCCAGATTTGCATTTTACTCAGTCCTATAACACTGCTACATACACCTCTACGGTATATAGCCAGGTTGGCAAAGGGAAGATTCATGTCAAAATCCCTCTTATTTGCTTCGAATTCCCAAAGTCGACTTTCGATTTTTAGTATCTAAGAGCAAGACATCGTCTCATGGAACCTTTACGGCGGGTACAGAAGACCATGAAACAACCTCGGCCGTTCACCGACCATTATGCCGCCTCCCGGATATATCGTAGTCCAACATCAAAGCCCGAGGTCACTGCGTACAAGGCAGTTATATAATCATCTGGGTTACGATTCACTATTGAACAATATATAGATTTCTACGGGACCAAGTAATCTAGCACACCAAGATCGACTCTTCCCCTCCGTAAGCTTATCTGGACGCTAGAGGGGTCCTAAGCTTAGGTTAACAGAGCTGAATATAGGCCAGTCAAGATTAAGGAAATATAAACTACCAATTTCTGCCGAAAGAGCCAGTGAATCTTCACTCGCCGGACATGAAATCCTGGGATGGAACCAACTTTTGAACGTCACATTAACGCGCTTGTTACATCTCGCGGACAAAATTCCAATTCATTTTAACCTCAAAGTTACTTTGGACCTTGCATTAAGATCCAATATTGATTTCTGCTACATAGTATGAAGATTGAAAGAAGGCAAGCAGGGGCCTAGCCCCAAAATTCTGCTGGTCGAATTCTTCGCGCAGAATAAGTGTCACGACCTAATGGATTGGCTGTTAATTTGCGGCTCGTTGAGGACCTGAAAGTCTGATTATCTTGCGAAAGCTTAAATAGAGGTGATGACTTGTTGCTTATAGGAGAAGCAAGCTCTCTGGGCTATTACCGACCAAGACGAAGAAGAATTCGTGTATCATTAACAGGGCAACTGAACTAGAGAAGAAGAAGAAGAGAGAAAGAGGGAAACGAGTATCTACGAAATAAAACCACTTCTATCCTATATTAGGTTAGACCCACGGCTCCTTCCTAATCCCGTTCCCCCTCAGGCCTCAAGATAGTCATGCGTCACATAGGCTACCAAAAATGCTAACTGGTGGCGGGTGAATTGAGACGCTGCAGTGACGCTCGTTTCGTAGATGAAATTGTCAAAGAACTAGAAGGAATGATATAATCGATAAATCGATATCTATTTTGCATACTCTCCATTCACTCAACGTGGTATATACGCAAAAGAAACGCGCGAGGAATTTCTGATCAGACGGCTTTCAATGAGAATCAATCAGGAAAAGCATTCTCAGTAGATCAGATCGTACAGATTGCCGTTAGTAGGGTTGGTGTCGTTACGGTCGAGAGATCCCAGACCGAAATTCTGAATAGCACCGCGAAGAAGACCGTAAGTAGTAATATAGGTATCGTCCTTGGTACTGGGGGTAACACCAGCGCCAAACAGCATGGTGACAATGTGATTATGGTTGTTGGGGCTGGTGTCATCATCGGTCTGCCAGGTGGCCTCGTCGAAAGTAGCAATCACAAGAGTGCCCTGGGCTTCAAGCTCAGGCAGGTACAGGTCGAGCCACGACTTGGACCAAAGGGCACTGCAAGTTGGCTGGTCTATGTAGACGCTATTCGACTCAGGGTCATGGGCAGTGTGGAGCATGTCAGGAATGTAGTATGAGTACTCGGGCAAAGTATGGGCATTCACATGCTTAGCGAACGTGACGTTGGCATCGAACAGCTGAGCACAACGCTCGTAACTGGAGGTATAGGTGTTGAAAAGTAGAGCTGGTACATCCAGGCGGCGGTAAAGTTGGGAAGACCAGTTGGGGTTAGTGTTATCGTAGGGGCCGTTGAAAATGTAGTTGTTGCAATCGTTCGGGCCACGATGAGTCTCGGTAGGGTTGTACCACTCGTTGTAAGAGGCATAGGAAACATTTGCGACATCGAGAAGATCATAGATGGTGGTGGTGTTCACGTTGTAGAAGTGCTCGTTTGCCAAGCCGACGAAGTCGCCGGCCACAACAGCAGCATAGTTGGGCAACGACGGGTGGATGATGGCGTGGAAGTTGGTCAAAGACTTGCCCTTGGTGGCAAGCATTTGCCAGTAGGGAGACGCCATGGTCCAGCTGAAAACCTCATTCTCGAAGATAACGTGAAGGATCTTTTTGACCTTGCCCTCGTTGATGTTGCCATTGGCGCAGAAATCGCGCGGATGGATGCGCGCCGAAAGGCGCTCATTGAAAAGCTTTGATTCTTTGATTGGCTTGGGATTGCCCTCATTGATGATAAAATAAGAATAGCTTGTCAGAGACCCATCAGGCAAGTAGTTGTAGCCGGGTTCCATATGAGGACCAGTAAAGTTGGAGCCGGCAACGGTGTTATTGTTGACTGCCCAGGTGTAGTATCCGCCATACTGCTCAGCCTCGAAGGGAGCCTTGTAGGTGAAAGTGTAGCTTGCAAGCTCAGAATCGTTCGTCTTGAACGTATTACCACCCTGGTAAGGAACCTTGTCATCCGGTAGATTATACTGAGCAGAGACTAAGGGCACGAGGGCCATCACAGCAGCCTTGGTGGAAAAACGCATCTTGTGGGTCCTGGCTTGCAGAATAAGACTGAATGGAATCCGAGATAATTGATGGTATATCGTGCGAGCTGCTGGGGCCCAGGTTTATATGATTCAGCCTTCCTTGAACTTAACGAAGCATACGCAGATGCTTGATCCACGTGCCCGGTCTCGACAGCAGATTTGGTTAACATTGGTACCTGTGTAGACGGTCTGAGGGATCGGATGCTCTCATGCTGGAGCTAATGCTGGACCTAACCGGTTGACTCAAAGCGTCGATCACCCGAACGACATCTTTCTCTCATGGGTGACCCATTTAAGTTACTCTCAATTTATCATGTTGTGGTCGATGGCGATACCACGAGTTTGATCCCAATCTTGCATTGGCTTATAGTGACACGTGTGGATTTACCTATTCCTTGGATATCCTCGCCAAGGCGCTAGAATTATTTTTCGACGGGAAAGGGTCCTCTTGTCAATAAGCCGGACGTGAGGCACTAAGAGGAGTACCTACTAACTCGCTATGGACATACCGGGACAGACACCAAATGCCAAGCTTAAGCCAAGCTCAAATCAAGCTATAACTTGATTCTGAAATACTTTCAAAGCAGTATCAGAGCATTGAAAACATTCAACATAGTCATTGCGGAAATCAGACTGGCCGCATCTTAGTGATCCTCACACGTGGGCTCCATTGCTGGCTCACCGATATCGAACTTGGCCCCTAGGCAACATCATTCGAACCTTCTGGAAACTGGCTAACCTGTCTCGGTTGAACAATTTCCCAAAACCAGGCAGTTTCGGAGCATTCGTTTGACAGATGGCCAAAAAGCTTGCAAGTCTGGAAGAATCATCACATTCATTCAATGGCTTCAGACGTAGACTTACAGTGATTTTTCTCTACCTTTACGGCCCTGACTCTTGGTTGAGACCAGGGCATTTCTTCCAACCTTTCAATCAGCTCTTCGAGACAGTACTCCGAATTTTTTGATGGTCTCGCGCTCACCTTCCCTCGGAATATTACGTGGGCATAAGTCAGCCATCTCTTCCAAGTGACGCCATTCCCGCAGTTTCCCGCGAGGTCGATTTTGTAAAGTAGACAGGCGAGAGCGGTAACATTTTGGCTATGTCTGTTAATCTTGAAATTTTTCATGGACCTTCTACAAAGCTTCATCTGTCTTTCGTGACAGGACCGCAACGCATTATGGATTTTCTTGCCCCTTCTGAGATTGATTATATTAGCACTGTTGGCACGCTGGGTTGGTGAAGTGGGGTTTCTAGAGCCCTTGAAATAGAATTTGAAGACCTCGGGGATCTGGGCTCTGTCAGTCCACACGTACATATTGTAAACTGGAACGTTCTGTTGAACGACGCACTGAGCAAACTCGGTCGTTGCTTGGAGAGGATTGCGACGAAACCATTCAATCATACGTGGGTGAGATAAAAAATTGTATGAATGCAGGCTCCAGGATACATCCACAGCTCAACCGTCGGGCCTCACATGGGTCAGTCTAATTTCTAGTCGAATTTGCGTCAA
Source organism: Penicillium maclennaniae (assembly GCF_028827695.1). Classification (NCBI taxonomy): domain Eukaryota; kingdom Fungi; phylum Ascomycota; class Eurotiomycetes; order Eurotiales; family Aspergillaceae; genus Penicillium; species Penicillium maclennaniae. The sequence goes on from NW_026623213.1 coordinate 3,242,611, forward strand.
CGAAGGGTGGCTAGTGACTTATTAGGAAGAACACATAATGAGCTTGCTCGATGAATCCGCCAAAATGGCTACTCAGGAAAAGAGAACTAGCTTGACATGCTACACCTACCGCCTTCTTTCCAGAGAACGCAGCCACGATATCAGTCATCCTCTTCGAGAAAACTTCATCAGATCTAAGGTAACACAGCGCTAATTCGTCAAAGCTCCTAGCCGTGTTGCTTTCGATCTACAATCAGAGATAAATGTGTCTCGCAATGAAGACTGCTACTATAGGGATGCTTTAATCTCGTGAAAATGGCGATTGAATATAGAATGCATCATACGGCGAGAAATTCCCCTTCTTCACGTGGACGTCATAATCGGTAGGTTACAGCTCTTCCTATATTTTAAGACTATTAGCATAATTGCACTGAGTCAATAAAGAGGAAAAATGACACTGGTCGCTGCTAATTGGTCCCGCTGATCAGGCTTTGCGCGTAGAGTTTGAAGACAGTTGCTCTTGTGTAGACGGGGGCTCGTGGACATGCCAGTGCCGACCACCAATCATATCGGAGGGGAATGATTCAACGCCATCACGATCTACAGAGACTCCTGTACATATTGAGAGGGCCAGGCAGACATATTCCGGATATGAAAATTCTTTTTTCAGTACTCCTACAAAAGGTTTGTCCCCACCACTTTGCCACTAGGTGACCGCCTATTTCACCCGCTTTCCATCTCAAGGCCAAAAATAGGGAAGCGATCGAAAAGCATGGATACGCGAACAAGCTATTAAAGATGATGATATGATATAACAGGTAGGACATACAGGGCGACCAAGGAAGAAAGGTTACTTCTCCACTTCGATTCTTCCAGTTCTATAATATTAATCAACGTATCCAGCCTCTTTAATTCCCTCAATACCGCGTAGCTATGGTAGAAAAGGGGGAGAGCTGAACTCGTCACGTATTGCTAGGAACATAGGTGGACGGTATGTGAGGAAATGGGAAAGGCGGTGAACAGAAGTAACCTTTATTTCTTGGTCACCCTGTAGGTGGGATCCGACTGTGGAAGGGGACAGACAACACATGTGCCGAGGACCGTAGGCCTAGACGATGAATAGACTTTGACATTTTCCTCGGGGGCTAAGAAACTTCTCGTCCCATCTCCCCACTGGCGTACCTCGTTGGTTGCACATAGTCTTGGCATGGCAGAGACGATTTGTGTATCATAGAGACCCTGTCGAAGAACTGTACTTAATTCGGTGGGACTAAACCTACGATACATCAATCCTTGACTCGGGAGCTATCACACTAAATGTCTAATCTCGAAAATTTCAACATTGTGGAGTCTTGCAAAACAAATTTGCAGTTCATTCAGCTACATTGAATCGGCGCACACGGTGATTCAAGCCACTTTGACGCCAAGCCATCTTTTTCCCGCCAAAGATGGTCTGAAGCAATAATGAAGAATCAGACGTACAAATATTTATTGGTTAAAAAAGTAGCTCACTACTCGAGACGGTCGTTCATGGGGCTCCATTTCGAACGCAGCCCCTAAGCCTTGGTTGCGTGCTTGGTAACAGTGAAGCTATATGAGGGCTCCATGTCGTCTTTGACAGGGTAATAATCAGCACCCTTAAGGCGCATGTCACGGGCGTAGTACTCAAATTGCAAGGCGTTGTAGTTAATGTCAAGAGTCACAAAGCCGTTAGCGGCCTGATTGGCGTCGGCACCGAGCCACTTGGCGTACGGGCCGAGGGAACACCGTAGTTGCAGTCGCCGGCCTCGGCATAGCCTGCGCCGCCAGTGAGAACATAGTCAGTGCCTTCGAACTGGTAGTGAGCCATGCAGTGGTCATGACCGTTGACAACGACGGCATTGTTCTCGCGAACAATTTCCATTAGGGGAGCTAGCTCAGTGTAGTTGGTCGAGGAGGAGATGTAACCATGGTGGATCTGCAGGATTTTCCAGGTAGCTTCGGACTTGGCGAAAGACTCACGCAAGAACTCCACCTGCGTCTGGGTGTCTTTGTGGCAGGCGATCACATAGTCTGTGTTGTAGACGGAAGTGCTTTCCTGGTACTTCTCAATAAAGCAATCAGAGTCCACAACCACAAAGGTCGCAGTCCAATTGGAGCCGGTCAAGTCGTAGGTGTAGTAGGGCAGATGGTCATGTCCAAAGTACCAACGATCATCGATTAAGGGAGCAATGCGGGTTTGGAAATCAACGCCGGCACGGCCAGCGACGACATCGTGGTTACCGAGAGCTTGGTACCAGGTCTTGTTGTCGAAGGCCTCGCCGACGTACATGTCAGCCCAGCCCTCATAAAAGCGCTGAATACCCTCTGAAGTGAAGTCGACCCCGCTATCGTAGAAGTTATCGCCAACAGAGACAAAGGCCGAGCAGTCCTTTTTGAGACAGACCTTCTCGATGTAGTGAGCCGTGCGGGCTGTAATATACGTTAGCGTATGTGCGCTTTCTTTCCACGTTTTCGCCCTTTTCCAAGTTTTAGAGGGACACGGATGATGGATGACTTACTCTCTTCAATAGTGGCGTTTGAGATGGCCTGACGGTCACCGGGGTCGCAGTCATTTTGAAGCTGGCGGGGAATCTCCACGCCGTCGGCCTCGAGCTTCGACAAGGCAGTGTTGCAGAAGTCCAGAGGAAGAGGCTGCCAACCAGTCCAGCCGTAGTCTGGGATTCATTAGTATCCTTGTGGCTTTATGTCTGGAAAAGAAGAAAGGGAGAACTTACCGCCAAGAAGGCCCACGGTAAGGGTCTCAGCACCCTTGGGCGCAACGATGGAGTCTGGGGCGGCAGCAGCACCCAGGGTCAGGCCCAAGGTCAGGGCTATCTGAGAAATAAAAGACATTTCGGATATCAGGACAATACACAAAGCGGTTTGCGAAACATTCTGCTGGTATCTTGGCTGCTCGCCCTTTATATGGCGAGTTAAGGGTCAGGCGATTGAGAGACCGAATGTAACTTGAACAGGCTTCCAACACCATCCATGATACCGCAAAGTCAGTCGCGTCCCTGGTTCCTGAATCCTGATTCTTGCCGTGGGAAGTGGGCCCTGGATGCCACAAGCAAAAAGCTTCGCTGTCACTGTGGCTAATAAGACATCAAGACGTGCCGTTGTGACGGGCAATAATGGAAAGACCTTCCATTTCGAGAAGTGCTCGGACAATTTGATCTCCACTAGGAATGCCGGTAGATCTATCAAAGACAGCAGTAATATCAGAATTCAATGAATAATGGTTTCAAGGCACTCGTCGATGCTAGATCGCTCAACCCCGATATTTCCCCGGTACCCAATGAAGTTTGGCATATCAACCCACGTGGTGGATAGACCATTTCACGTCGCAGGTAATGAAAAAGGCAAAATCAAGTGAGCCATAAGGTGGGTTTTGCACTCGCAAGCAAGTTTGGCGTAGGTCGCGATCTATGCGGGGAGCCATTCATTTTCACGGGTCAGGAACACGTGGTGAATCAGTATCGTATTTCCCGGCAAGCCCGCCGCCCCCTAAACAGCACAGGAAATATAGAGAGAGAGAGAGAGAGAGAGTTCCATTAGACTCTGTTTGATCCCCGTACGGCGATATGTCAGAGTTGCTAGTGGCCGCTAGAGAATTAAATACAGAAGGTGCGAGTTATATGTTTTCTATGCCTACGTCCGACTCCCTCTTCTAGCCCGCCTTATCTAGTGCTATTCGCTAGTTCGCTTAATCTCTAAATAATCTCTAAATTATCTCTAAATTAATACCAAAGCTTCGTACGCTTCCGCCAATCCGAGGCCCGGGTTTTCCGGCTGCGCGAATCACCGTCCATAGGTATCTATCCCATGGGGGTTGGTGGGATGCATTGCATACCAGTTAGGGTTTCCGCTTTACTATGGGAGAAAAATGGCGCTAGTGAGTGCATACCAGTTGGACTTCTTGAGTGCATCCCAGTTGAAAATATCGGTCGGATAATCCTCAAAACTTCAAAAGTTCTAAACTAGCGATCGCTTTATACCCGGTTTTAATTTGAAGATCGTACGATTAAAAGAAGAGGTAGTTACAGGGATTAGAAATTTGGACCTTTTTTTTAATAGGGTGCGCTTTGGCCACTCGTACGATACTTAGTCACCCTTAGGCTAGGAGTTTACATAAGCTTTCTATAACCCTAAAACCCTACTACTTTCTTAAAGAAGGCCTTCTAGTAGTTATACTTAGTATACTAATAAGAATAATAGATAATAGAACGGGGAAGTCACCTTATTGCAGTCGATAATAGGCTCTATAGACTCAGATAATAGGATGGAGGCAGTCACCTTATTGCAGTCGACAATAGGCTTAATAGACTCGTACAATAGGACGGAGGCAGTCACCTCATTACTGTCGTATAATGGGACGGAGGCAGTTATCTCATTGTTATCGACAATGGGCTCAATGGTCTCGTACAATGGGACTGAGGCAGTCACCTCAATGTGGTCAATGGTCTTGGACAATGAGGCTCAGGCAGTCACCTCAATACAAACGCACAATGTGCTCAATGGTCTTAGACAATAGGTCTTGGACAATTGGTGTTGGACAATGAGGCTCAGGCAGTCACCTGAATGTGGTCAATGGTCTTGGACAATTAGTGTTAGACAATGAGGCTCAGGCAGTCACCTGAATATGGTCAATGGTCTTGGACAATTGGTGTTGGACAATGAGGCTCAGGCAGTCACCTGAATGTGGTCAATAGTCTTGGACAATTGGTGTTGGATAATGAGGCTCAGGCAGTCACCTGAATGTGGTCAATGGTCTTAGACAATGGGGCTCAGGCAGTCACCTCAATACAAACGCACAATGTGCTCAATAGTCATGGATAATGGGGCTCAGGCAGTCACCTCAATACAAACGCACAATGTGCTTAATAGTCTTGGATAATATGGCTTAGGCAAATACCTTAATACAAACGCATAATGTGCTCAATAGTCATGGACAATAGGGCTCAGGCAGTCACCTCAATATGCTTAATAGTCTTGGACAATTGGTCTTAGATAATGTGGCTCAGGTAGTCACCTCAATGTGGTTAATAGTCTTGGATAATTGGTGTTAGACAATAGGGCTCAGGCAGTCACCTCAATACAAACGCACAATATGCTTAATAGTCTTATATAATGCGGCTCAGGCAGTCACCTCAATACAAACGCACAATGTGCTTAATGGTCTTAGACAATTGGTCTTGGATAATGTGGCTCAGGCAAACACCTTAATACAAACGCATAATATACTTAATAGACTGGGACAATAGACGTACTTCGGATTAATGTACAATCCTAAATATAAAATCTTCGAACTTACCTTCCTTTATATCTCTCTTCCCCGACTACTTTTGTACTCTGATAATTACTATTTTTATTTGCACTTTTTTTTCCTAAAATCCCTGATTACCTCGCCCTATAGAGGCCCCCCCCCCTTATTCTCTCTTCCCTTAACGTATAATTACGTTAAGATACGCTCCTTATACGAACCCTAATAATTATATAAAGTTAAACTAATTCTGTTCTAGTTCCTCTTCTGTCTCTCGCTGTAGTTAAGGCCGCGGTAGCCGTAGTGGTAGTGATCGTGGTGGTAGTAGTAGTGGTAGTGGTAATTGTGGTTCGTCGTACGTATCCTTCTAATCCTTAGATAATATCCTTAATACTAACTATTATATAGCGGAGATCGGGAGCCTTAGGCTCCCCGCGCGGCGAAGGTATCCCGAACTTTAGTCCTAGGGAGTGGAGGAGGTAAGTTATAACTTAATCTCCGCACTCTTAGCGATTAATAGCTAATATACGATGTCTACTAGCTAGCCCTTCCCTTATACCGACGAAGACGGATACCCTTGCCTCCCTCGTATATACGCTAAAGGTATTTAGTCTCTTATTTAGTATATAGAACGACTAAGCGGTGACTAGGGGTAGCTATAACTACTAGTGGGTGGTGATAAGCTTACCCGGATATATATAACTCCGGCGTAGCTTACGATCCTTCGGGAACGCGGACGCCCTATTTAGTATATATAAGGTAATATTAATAGGCAGCAAATCGTCTCCTAGCGACCCTTATATATTAATACGCTACTAATCTAGTCCCGTGGTAATTAATTTGTTTAGCCCTGCGATACCTACGTAGACCGGTATAAACCCTTTCTATAGTATATCCGTCTCTCGGGTTAGTTTAGTGGCTCTTATAGTAACTGTAAGTGGCGTGATCACGTATCTCGGTGCTCTGTACGTAATAGAGAGCCCTATAATACTATATAGCTATAGCCACGTAACCCGCCTTATCCTTTGCCTGCGCCAGAATCTATTACCCTATCGGACGACCGGAGAGTCGTCCGGGCGGCCCTATGGCTATCCTATTAGGGTTATTAGCGTCCGCGTATGGACAGCGATATCGAAGAGATCTCTGTAGTAGATCTAACCTTAGATAAGGACCGCGGTCGTAAGAACGCGCTACGCTAACTTCCTTAGGGTATATACTAGATATATAAGGATAAGGCCTAAGGATTATATAATATTAGTGACTAGGGAATACAGATAGCCTTTTTGGCTAGTAAGAGAAATAGTTATAATACTATATAAATTTTTACTTCACTTTCTTTATAAGTAAATAAAACTACTAGAATTATTATTAGAATATTAATATTTATTAGTATAGTCTTAATATTTAGAAGTCTTAGGGGTTTTAATTCTTTTATTATATATTTAATATATAATTAAAATATCTTATACGGGTCGTTAATATAAAAATAAAATTATATAAGCTAAAATCCTAGGTCTTACTTAGCTAGGTACCCCTTAGCGAATTCCTACTTACCTTTTTCCCTTTTATTAATAGACAAATCGCTCTTATTCGTATAAACCTTATAGCGATATCTATATTAAGGATCCGCGAAACCTTATTATATAATAGCTCCCCCTACCGCTACAGAGTTATTTCTCCGAATCCCTAAGTATTCAGTAATTATATATCGCTAGTGTCAGTACGCCGTCCGTCCGACCTAGGTTATCTTTTATCTAACCTATACGCCTTATCGTACGACTCTCGCTAATACCCGGTAGGTATAAGTGGCTATTAGGGAGTGGGACAAGGTTAAGGAGAATATTAATCAGTTATACTTTCCTAAGTGGGTCGACTAGCCTATCGAAGGCCTCGCGATATATACCGATAGTATCTTATATACCCGAGTCTAAGGCTATAACTATATTTACCGTAGTAAAGAGAGTATTCGAAAGCATTGGCGTACAAAGTATTATTAGTCGCCGTATAGTTACTATCAAGGCCACTAGCAGTCCCGGCTTCATAACCTTACCTAGGTCGCGATTCACGACGCTACCCAAGCGGTATGCTACCAGCGGTTCTTTACCACGAAGTTTGGTTCCCACTATATCCACGTGCGCCGGCCCGGCCCGTCGTACGAGCCTATGGAGCCTCCGCCGCACCCTACCGTAGTCCAAGGGTTAGTGAACCAGCTCGAACAGTGTTTTACCGCGTCCCAGGCCAGCGACGAGACCGTCGTACAAGCCGGCGAGCTGGATGAGGCTATCCCATGGGGGTTGGTGGGATGCATTGCATACCAGTTAGGGTTTCCGCTTTACTATGGGAGAAAAATGGCGCTAGTGAGTGCATACCAGTTGGACTTCTTGAGTGCATCCTAGTTGAAAATATCGGTCGGATAATCCTTAAAACTTCAAAAGTTCTAAACTAGCGATCGCTTTATACCCGGTTTTAATTTGAAGATCGTACGATTAAAAGAAGAGGTAGTTATAGGGATTAGAAATTTGGACCTTTTTTTTAATGGGGTGCGCTTTGGCCACTCATACGATACTTAGTTACCCTTAGGCTAGGAGTTTACATAAGCTTTCTATAACCCTAAAACCCTACTACTTTCTTAAAGAAGGCCTTCTAGTAGTTATACTTAGTATACTAATAAGAATAATAGATAATAGAACGGGGAAGTCACCTTATTACAGTCGATAATAGGCTCAATAGACTCGTACAATAGGACGGAGGCAGTCACCTCATTACTGTCGTACAATGGGACGGAGGCAGTCATCTCATTGTCATCGATAATGGGCTCAATGGTCTCGTACAATGGGACTGAGGCAGTCACCTCAATGTGGTCAATGGTCTTGGACAATGAGGCTCAGGCAGTCACCTCAATGTGGTCAATGGTCTTAGACAATTGGTGTTGGACAATGAGGCTCAGGCAGTCACCTAAATGTGGTCAATGGGGTTGGACAATGAGGCTCAGGCTGTCACCTGAATGTGGTCAATGGTCTTAGACAATTGGTGTTGGACAATGAGGCTCAGGCAGTCACCTGAATGTGGTCAATGGTCTTGGACAATAAGGCTCAGGCAGTCACCTCAATACAAACGCACAATGTGCTCAATAGTCTTGGACAATAGGTCTTGGACAATTGGTGTTAGACAATGAGGCTCAGGCAGTCACCTGAATGTGGTCAATGGTCTTGGACAATGAGGCTCAGGCAGTCACCTCAATACAAACGCACAATGTGCTCAATAGTCTTGGACAATGGTCTTGGACAATTGGTGTTGGACAATGAGGCTCAGGCAGTCACCTAAATGTGGTCAATGGTCTTGGACAATGGGGCTCAGGCAGTCACCTCAATGTGGTCAATGGTCTTAGACAATAAGGCTCAGGCAGTCACCTGAATGTGGTCAATGGTCTTGGACAATTAGTGTTGGATAATAAGGCTCAGGCAGTCACCTAAATGTGGTCAATGGTCTTGGACAATAGGGCTTAGGCAGTCACCTCAATACAAACGCACAATGTGCTCAATAGTCTTAGACAATTAGTCTTAGACAATGTGGCTCAGGCAAACACCTTAATACAAACGCATAATATGCTCAATAGACTGGGATAATAGACGTACTTCGGATTAATGTATAATCCTGAATATAAAATCTTCGAACTTACCTTCCTTTATATCTCTCTTCCCCGACCACTTTTGCACTCTAATAATTACTATTTTTATTTGTACTTTTTTTTCCTGAAATCCCTAATTACCTCGCCCTATAGAGGCCCCCCCCCTTATTCTCTCTTCCCTTAACGTATAATTACGTTAAGATACGCTCCTTATACAAACCCTAATAATTATATAAAGTTAAACTAATTCTGTTCTAGTTCCTCTTCTGTCTCTCGCCGTGATCGAGGCCGCGGTGGCTGTGGTGGTGGTAATCGTGGTAGTGGTAGTAGTAGTGGTAGTAATCGTAGTTCGTCGTACGTATCCTTCTGATCCTTAGATAATATCCTTAATACTAACTATTATATAGCGGAGATCGGGAGCCTTAGGCTCCCTACGCTAGCGAAGGTATCCCGAACTTTGGTCCTAGGGAGTAAAGGAGGTAAGTTATAACTTAATCTTCGCACTCTTAGCGATCAATAGCTAATATATAATGTCTACTAGCTGGCCCTTCCCCTATACCGACAAAGACGGATACCCTTGCCTCCCTTATATATACGCTAAAGGTATTTAGTCTCTTATTTAGTACACGGAACGACTAGGCGGTAACTAGGGGTAGCTATAACTGCTAGTAGGTAATAATAAGCTTGCCCGGATATATATAACTCCGGCGCAGCTTACGATCCTTCGGGAACGCGGACGCCCTATCTAATATATATAAGGCAATATTAATAGGCAGTAAATTGTCTCTTAGCGACCCTTATATATTAATACGCTACTAATCTAGTCCCGTGGTAATCAACTTATTTAGCCCTACAATACCTATATAGACCGGTATAAACCCTTTCCGCAATATATCTGTCTCTTAGGTTAGTTTAGTGGCTCTTATAGTAACTATAAGTGGCGTAATTACATATCTCGGTGCTCTATATATAATAGAGAGCCCTATAATACTATATAGCTATAGCTACGTAACCCACCTTATCCTTTACCTATACCGGAATCTGTTGCCCTATCGGATAACCGGAGAGTTATCCGGGCGGCCCTACGGCCATCCCGTCGGGGTTATTAGCGTCCGCGTGTAGATAGCGACGTCGAAGAGATCTCTGTGATAGATCTGACCTTAGATAAGGACCGCGGTCGTAAGAACGCGCTACGCTAACTTCCTTAGGGTATATACTAGATATATAAGAATAAGGCCTAAGGATTATATAATATTAGTGACTAGGGAATATAGATAATCTTTTTGGCTAGTAAGAGAAATAGTTATAATACTATATAAATTTTTACTTCACTTTCTTTATAAGTAAATAAAACTACTAGAATTATTATCAGAATATTAATATTTATTAGTATAGTCTTAATATTTAGAAGTCTTAGGGGGTTTTAATTCTTTTATTATATACTTAATATATAATTAAAATATCTTGTACGGGTCGTTAATATAAAAATAAAATTATATAAGCTAAAATCCTAGGTCTTACTTAGCTAGGTACCCCTTAGCGAATTCCTACTTACCTTTTTCCCTTTTATTAATAGACGAATCGCTCTTATTCGTATAAACCTTATAGCGATATCTATATTAAGGATCCGCGAAACCTTATTATATAATGGCTCCCCCTACCGCTACGGAGTTATTTCTCCGAATCCCTAAGTATTTAGTAATTATATATCGCTAGTATTAGTACGCCGTCCGTCCGACCTAGGTCGTCTTTTTATCTAACCTATACGCCTTATCGTATGACTCTCGCTAATACCTAGTAGGTATAAGCGACTATTAGGGAGTGGGACGAGGTTAAGGAGAATATTAATTAGTTATACTTTCCTAAGTGGGTCGACTAGCCTATCGAAGGCCTCGCGATATATACCGATAATATCTTATATACCTAAGTCTAAGGCTATAACTATATTTGCCGTAGTAAAGAGAGTATTCGAAAGTATTAGCGTATAAAGTATTATTAGTCGCTATATAGTTACTATTAAGGCCACTAGCAGTCCCGGCTTTATAACCTTACTTAGGTCGCGATTCACGACGCTACCTAAGCGGTATACTACTAGCGGTTCTTTACCACGAAGTTTGGTTCCCACTATATCCACGTGCGCCGGCCCGGCCCGTCGTATGAGCCTATAGAGCCTCCGCCGCACCCTACTATAGTCTAAGGGTTAGTGAACTAGCTCGAATAGTGTTTTACCGCGTCCTAGGCTAGCGACGAGACCGTCGTATAAGCTAGCGAGCTAGATAAGGCTAACCCGTGATTATGGCAGACGCAGTAGGCCTAGTATTTACGAGGGATCCCCGTATAACTATTATCCGAGGCTATCGCCACACCCGATCCGGATACCGAGGGCCCCGAGGGTATCGTACGTGCTATTTAGGACGCCATAGATCGGGTCGCCCGCGTGAGCCAGCGTGTCACTAAGTAATACGGCTATTTAATCCGGATCGAGGCCGCGCGGACCGAGAAGGACCAGAGCCCGCACTAACTATTGCAGGCGTATATAGATATAGATAATATTGTACGACACGTGGAGCTATAGTAGCGGGTGTTAATGTTTTTTTGCTTATACGCAGTAGCCGCATAAATGGCGCAGCCCCCGATACCGGTTTATATCGCGGTAGCAACGCGCGTGGCAGGTATTATAGCGTTATGCCCAGTCTACGGCCTAGGGCGCCGACCCGGCTACCCGTGATTGTACGAACGATAATCCCGAGCTATACTAGTTCACGCCTATTAAATAAGTATATATCGACTTTTGTATCGAGTTATTAAATTAGCGCGTGGGCGCCGAGGAGTACGAGTGTGCGTTAGTATGTGTATTGGCCATATTAGGGCGTAGCCAGGACGGTTAGCAGACGCCCGAGTCGTACCCCCCCTATTTTGTCTAAGATAATCAAGATTGCGCGGTTTATGGTATTATATAAGGTATTACGGTTAGATCCCTACGCGGATAAGATCGTATAATTTTTGTAGCACCGATAAGGGATCGGCGAATAGGCTAGCTAGAGTCTAATAGACGACCCTAAATATATATTCGCGGGCCAGGATAAAGGATATACTAGCCAGAGCCCCACGGCCACCCCTGAGCCCGATCACCCATATTTACCGGTTATATAAGATCCCCCCCCGATCCCACGAGCCCGGATTAATGTTATTTAGCTAGTAGCGACGGTAGGGTTCGCGGCCGTTTCGCGAGTGGTTAAAGGTATTAGTAGATATATTTATGGTCCGTGGCACGTATAGCCTAATACAGTGGATATTAGATTTACGGACGTACGGTTTATGTGTGTATTATAATAGCACTACGCCCGGGCATATCGCGTGGATAGGCCCCGATCAAATATTATATAAGGAGGTGCATTTTTCGATAGGCGATTTCCGAGGGTTCGTATATAGATTAGTGGGATTATTATAGGGGATATTATAGGACGAATTATTAATAACCACTGAGACCACGCCTATCCTATCTATCCCGTAGGCCAGTTTAATAGACGACCCTGCGTAGGCTAAACCTAGGTGGTATTTTTTAAAGGATTCGCGTACGACGTAGCCCGTGGATAGCGCGTAGTGGATAACCTAGCGGTTAACGCAGGATAGTGCCGTATAACAGCGGTTTATTAATACGCACGAGGGTCAGTTCCGGATATCCGCTATTCAGCGATATATATAATAGGTCGTACGATTCTGTGAGTAGTTATGTATCGCTATCCACGTTATCGCCGGATAACCTAGTCGAGCCCCTAAGCTATTAAGTATTTGGCACCAGAACACCAAGGGCAGCCACCGCAATATATTTATCGAGGATAGATTAGTGGTATTTACTAGTCGGTACTATAAAGGGTTTTATACGCAGAATAATACTAAAACTATCTACCGGTATTTACCGCGGGAGGTCGGGGAGTTAGTCGTATAATACTTATGGTTAGTATTACTATTTATGGAGCGATTATAGGTATACCCGCTAGGGCAGTCGTCGTACGAGTATCCGTCCTATATATTATAAGCCATATATTTATGGCCCCCCGACCCCTATATTGGCCGCGAGTGGTCGTCCGAGCGGTTCCGGGAGGTATTAAAGCGCGAGATAGCGATTAGATTATATAGGTATTTATTGAATATCCCCACGTATCGCGATATTGCTATTGGGATCAGTCGACGGTTTTTACGGGTATCTAGTGTATTCCCGAATAATATCTATAATAGTTATATGACCGATAGTATAGGTACGCCTGACGATACGGACGACGAGTCCCAGATAGACCACGACTAATTTATAGGCTATATTACGGATTTATAGGCCGCGCATTTATTATACGTCGCCGGGATAATATATAGCCGCGAGGTTAGCGAGCAAGCCGGTACGATAGCGCACCGCCGGGAGATATTCCGGTTATCTAGTACCGATTAGCACCGGTTTTTAGGGTTTCTATCGTCCGAGGATCTATTAACGCGGGTATTAGGTAAACGGAAGCGAACCCCGTAGGAATTAATAGCGGACGAGGCCCGTAGCTAGCGCCGGTAGCAGTTACGCGAGACTAATATAACCGAAGCCGTCCGACGGATAACCGGGGACAACTAAATATAGTTCCGAGGCGTATAAGGGCCGGCTATCTAGGCTATCTAATACGGCGCTAGTCCGGTTATTACCGTGATACCTACCGGAGGCGGCAAAAGTATATTATTTATATTACCCGCGTAGGTGGCCGGTGGATTAACCGTGGTCGTGGTACTATTAATTATATTATAGGCCGATTTATAGGACCGTTATACGATATTAGGGATATTATATATGGTATAGGAGAGCCGACGGCCCCTAGATAAGGTATCGATTGTATTAGTTATACCTGAATTAGCGTTAAGTACAGAGTTCACTACGTTTTTAAACTGGCAGCGAATAATATAGCGATTAGACCGGATCGTGATTAACGAGTGCTATATTATATTAAACCGGGATACTACGTTTCGTCCGATAATACGGTAGCTAGGCTAGTTAATTACTGTATAAACGCAGATTATATTATTAACGGCTACGTTACCCCTTAGCGCCGAAGGGCGGTTATAGCAGCAGATACGTTATACGAGGGCAGACGTAGAGTTATACCGCGGCCGTACGAGCCAAAGTAACATCGTATACCGCGTATAGCGACCTATTATCGATTAACGGTTAATCGGACCGAACTAATAGATCCAGACCGCCGCGGTGATTGCATTCGTACGATAGCGGATCTAGCGTATCCTCGCGGGGCGGGTAATTATATATAGTAGTATAAAGATATATATTAGGATAATAGCGGACGAGTTAGGGTGCGATATATTTTATAGTGAACAGGACGACTAGATTAGGATTATCGACCGGTTCCGGCACGGTCCTACGGGGGTAATTATGGCGATAAGTGCGTTAGGGATAGGGGTCGATATCCCCGATATTCGGTGTGTAATTTATATTAGATAGCCCCGTACAATATTAGATTACGCGTAGGAAAGTGGGCGTACCGGCCAGGACGGTTAGGCTAGCGAGGCTATTATTATTTAGCCCGCGGGGATTAATACGGTGCCGCCGTGGATGATCCCGGAGCATACGGCCACGGACAATAAGACGCCGGCGGAGCAATAGCGGTTATACGAGTATATAACGGCCAGGGCGGGCTAGTGTTAATAGGTGATATTAGATATATATTTGGACGGCCCTATCGATAGGTATTAGCGGGTTCGGTGCGGTAATTACCCCGAGCGGTTAGATAAGGCGCGATACGACGGATACGAGCCCGAATAGCCTAGTCGTCCGGCCGTGAGCCGCCCTAGTCGGTATATTAAGGCTATTTGGCGCCGGCGAGGTAGTATATCCCCCGCCGTCGTACGACCCCCGGCCAGTGGGCCACCCGAGGTACCGATAGAATCCCCTATTATACTAACCTAGGCACCCGGGCTAGGCCACGCCCGGCATATATTCTATCGTAAAAGGGGGATATCGAACCCGGATAAGGGTACGCCCGATAATCGATAGCCCTACGAGGATCTATCCAGATTAGCAGGATATATATTGTCCGATAGGCACCCACGAGGGGTATCGAGTGGATCAGATAGTATTTAGTCTTAGGGGCCCTATCCACGGACGACCACGACTAGCCCTATCCCTATTAAGCGTAGACCGGGCCTAGCTATCCCCGTCCGATCTAGTACGAGTTCCGGCAGCAGGATATCGACCGCGGGGGGTTCCAGCGTATATACTATTAGCGTAGGTAGTAGGATTTATAGGACCGGGAGTTTTTAGAGGCGGAAGCGTAGCGATAGCATAAGCGGTATTAGATTTGTACGATTAACGGGCAGGATACGGAGCATAATTTATATTAATATCCGGCGGCGGGGAATAGTAGGGCGCGGCAGTAATATATATAATAGCGCGGGCGGATTCAGTATACGGTATTTACTAGTTATTTCTATTATAGGATACCGTAGGCGGTTTGCGCGGGCTATATGGACGATAGGGGTGGGTGTGTTTACCGCGGGGTTTTAATAGGGATATTCGCGATAATAATATTCGGTGAGCCGGCAGATATGGCGGGGTAGGCGGTTATACGACGGGGCCAGGGGTTATAGTAATAGTAATTAATAGCGTAGGGGGTAGATTTAGAGGATATAGCGGCGGTGGTAGGGTTTTTAGGGTAAGAATCGGAGCGAGGGTAGATGCGACAGATAGAATTAGTAGTGAGATTTATTTGGTTATGGCGGTTTTATAGCGGATATAGGATGTAAGGATTATAGTCGTACGAGGAATATAGTTAAGAGGGGATTTTATTTTAATCCATATATCCGACAATCTATATAGACAGTTTGATCGTATTATATATAAGTAGGATTAATAGTAACAGTGGTCAGAAAATAGTGGTCCGACATAGGCTATATAGAGGTTTTTAGGTCAAAATAATAACGGCTATCAGAAAGAAGTAGTGCGTAAAGGATAGTACAGAGGGTTATAGGTAGAAATTGTGACGGCCGTCAGAAAAGTATAGGATATAAAGGTCGATATACGGATAGATCCATATTAGGTTAGGTTTAGGGTTTATACCGTACGATATCAAGATTTATAGGATAGAAGGTATCGTGGTTAGGGTTCGTCGTTTTTAGTTTATCGTTGATTATCCCCGTTCGTACGAGAGTGGTTAGGGTTTCATCCGAATAGGGTTAAACATTAGTGTTTCAGGAGGGTTTATTTTGGGATAGACGTTGAAGGCGGTGTCCAGGGGCACCATTTGGGGCGTCTAGTAGGCAAAAACCGGCACAAACGATAGGCTTATATAAGCGAAACTAGGTTATATTATATTTTTCCCTACAATTAAAAGTGCTTCAGATATTATATATTAAATCAGAATATTTTTATCTATTTTATTGAATTTTATAGGGGGGGTTTAAAGTTGCTCTCCTTGAGCGGGTATGGATGGTCCAAAATTCCGAAAGAGGTTAGCGTTTGGTCCGAAATTCCCAAAAGGGGATATGATCCGAAATGCATAGGATCGGCTTGGTCGAAAATGCATAAGGTCAGACCTATATTTTGGACCAACCCGACCTGTGTATTTCGGACTAACCCAACCCTATGCATTTTGGACTAACCCGACCCAACCCGACTATATATATTTTGGACTAACCCGACCCTATGCATTTCTTATTACGCCTATCTCCCTTTTTTTCGATTACTATTCCTTATATTTTATCTTTATCGCCTTAATATAGAATTTAATAAATAGCAATTAGGAGCCTTATTTTCTCGAACCCTATCTCCGCTATATATCGCGTCGGTAGGGTTCATTTTTAAAAAAACTGCTAGTATCGTGCGGGTGCAGGTTCGGAGAAACACTTTATCCGCCTAGCCTCCGCGGCGAAGCGTAACACCCGTAAGCGTATTAAGGAGAGATAGAAGAAATAATAGGAGAGGGAGAAGACGGGCCGGCCAACGAAGTACCTTATTAAGGCGCTGACGCGGAAGGTCTTAGAGCTATACGAGGGGCTATCGAAGCCATATATATCTATCCTTATCTAAATAAGGTCGATATATATTAGACTAGGTCACTTCTTATACGAAATTAAAGAAGGGAACCAGACCGCTATTATTACGAGTAAGGATCTCAAACGCCGAGATATATCTTACTCTAATGCCCGCTATATAGTGATCTGCGAAGAATTATACTTAATAAGGTCGCTCGCACCGACCTTAGCAACACTACAAACTACGATACTATTGTGTCCCACCCGCGCGCGGCTCGCTACGCTGTTACGATAATATATTAAATAGGTCTCTTAGGACAATTCCGACACATCGAGCCGGAACCAGACGATAGCCATAAATAAATTAGCCTTACGGCTATAGGAAGGTTATGAAGACGCTACGTATACACTACTGAACAATAAGACCGGGCTACTGAGAATAGTTAGGCCACCAAAATAATTATTAATTCACTACGCACCATAATTAACTAAGAACCGAAGCACTTAGTATTCTTCCTTATTAGGGGAATAGAGAACTAACACTAAAGAGGCGGGAGCATATAGCGGGGACAAGGGGACATAGAAGAAGTGAAAGACTATAGGCATTATCTTTTAGGTTTAACTTTTATATAGGCTCGATTATACGTAAGATATAGATATTCTGATACTCTTTTTTGTGCCGGCCTCTTACAGAGGCCGGTTTTCCTTTATATATACTATTTACTGTAAGCCGCGCGTCTGGAGTTACGGATAACAAGTTTTGCTTCGGATTTGGACGAAGCGCCTACATAGCCTTAACGACGCTAGTTAGGCTCGATCAGATTAATAGAATTTGAATTAAATTAAATTAAAGTCACTGGTATCGCAATCTAAGGCTATTATAAAGTCTGCGGTAGATATAAGTGTAAGCGGCTTTAGAGGGGATAGGGTCGACTTAGTCGAGTTAGTCAGAAATACATAAGGTCGAAATTAGTCGAAACTATATAGGATTAACTTGGTCGAAAATACATAGGATCGACTTAGTCGGAAATACATAAGGTTAGGTCTGCATTTTAGACCAACCCGACCCTATATATTTTTGACTAACCCAACCCTATATATTTTCGACTAAGGCTACCCTCTATATTTACGACTAAGGCTACCCTCTATATTTTAAACTATGCTCGGCTTCTATATTTTCCCTACGCACTATAGATATCCTAGTGAATACATGATATTATTTACGTACTACCTTATTTAATAATTTCTTTGAACTCCCTATTATCTATAGATTTAGTGTATAGTAAAGGGTATAAGTTCACGACTCTCTTAGGCCCACTCTTAAGATATATCTTCTCCAGTGACTTATATATATTACCCCTTATATTTACTCTATTAACTACTAACGCTATCTTTAATAAGCGTCTATATATTTATAATATATATAATATATAATCTATATAAAGCAGGCTATTTACTGACACCTATTAAAAATATATAAGGTTTAATAGGTATCAGTAAATATAGCCTTAGTGGTTTATAACGGCTATTAATAGCCTTAAAGGGGGTAGGGGAATACTAACAGCCGTCGAACCTTATTAACCTAATACGTTTAACGGCTATTAGCAAATAGTAAAGGCCACCTATTACTTCTAGAGACTATTATATTAAATATTATCTTATTAGTATCTACTTTAAGATAAACTAAGCTCCCGCACTTCCTTCTTTCTCTCCCTTACTATCTCTCGCTATCGCCTTACCTCGCTAAACTTCTCTCTAAAAAAATACTCTAAATCTAGCTTTACTAAGGTTTTCTCGATCTATTAAGAGAATTCCTCTTATGCGATCGCCCGTTTCTTCGCGATATAATTATAATCCTCTTAACCTTCGAAGACCCTCCCCTCGAGGACTAGCTTCTTCTTATTCCGTAAATTCTTTATCTAGGTATTGTACTTCTATATTCGATTAAGCGCCTTTTAAGTATAAACCCCGCGCTCCTGATATCGCTAGGCCTACTAATAGGCCTATCGCTATTTATTATAGAGTGAGTTATGGTTAGTAAGCTTCTTAAGCTCCTTAAGCTCCTTATCTTTAATTACTAAGCGCTAAAAGCCGTCCGTTAATAACGCGTCGTATAACGCGTGATCTTCGGTAGCTAGCTTTCGCCTAAGCGAGTCGCTATAGTTAGTAATAAGCTATAGTTACTTAATAAGATTCTCGGGGCTCTACGTAGCTCGCTAGGTAAGCTACTAAAGTATATAACGAGAAGAGAAGTTCGCGTAGATCCACTAAGAAATCTCCCTATCCTCATTAAGCGCTAGGATTAGCGGCCTATTATCCTTAGTACTATCCTAGATATCTTTCGATACCCACTCCGAGATTAAGCCGGTTAGTAGCGATAGTAGGATTAGCTTAACGCGATACCTAGGTAGGAGGGTTATAGTAAATACCGCTTCGCTCCTCTTCTACCCTACCCGAGGTAACGTTAGGAGGTCTGCCTATATCTAGCGGTACTTAACCTACCTACTAATAGTATACCCTATAAGATCCCGGCCTAGGTACTAGAGAAGCGTAAGATAGGATATACACCAGAGAGGGAGCCGATTCCCTATACCCTTAGGCCAGAAGTCGCGTTCGGTCGGATTAGGGAGTACTTAATACGTACGTATAAAGATTATATAGACTAACTCGCGCCACTCCTACGCTACCTAGTAGGAGTGGGTCGCGATAATCGCGTTAAAGTTATAGCAGAAGAGTTCCCGATATAGCTTTATATTTTAGTGCGTCTATTAGACTAGCTCCCCCTATTAACTATCGCTATCCTAACCCCAGAGTACCGCGAATATTATATCGATATACCGGATATAGGTCCCCTTAGGCCTAAGTAGGTATATATATCTCTTAAGCTATCCGTCTAATAATATATCGCGAAAGGTCTATATTATAAGGGGTCGCTAGCCTTCGAGCGCCTTAGCGGTATAAGGCCTACAAAGGTATTAGACTGCCGATAGGCGTTAGAATACTTCCTAACGGAAGGTAGTAAGGCAGAGATTGGCTAATAGATCGAGGATTTTACGAGACCTTACGCGGTGCCTACGATCTGTCTCGAGCTAGCGGAATATATCGTAGAGAAAGACCTAGTTATCTAAGGTATACCGTACTAACTAATATCGTAGGTAATAGGCTCTAAGGAGGGATAGGAGATAGATAGCTAGCCTAAGCTAGTACGGTTCCCGGAAGAGTATTAATTCCTAGTCAAACTTATCTAAGAACTAGGCATAGCTATATCGCTCTATCGTCTCGCCCTATCTAAGACCTTTAATTCTCTTACCGACCTCCTCGCCCTTAGCGGGAGGCTACTCTTACTCACTAATCTATAACTCCTAATAATATAAAGGGGAGACGCCTTAGCCACTAAATCCGTAATATAGGGCGCGGATTATCACTATCGCCACCCGCGAATACTCCTAGTGAAGATACCGGGCGAGGCAAAGACTATAGACGAGTTCGATAGCTAGGTAAAGGCAGTTTAAATTCTACCGAAGCTAAATAAGCGCGTTATTAGTGCGGTAGCAATAGAATAACCGTAATATTTAAGGTTAGATATAGTGCTCGTCCTCCTCCTATGCCGCTATCTTATTATCTAAGGCCTTAAGTAACTCTACTATAACTTAGTATTCCTCTCGGGCGCTATAGGAGCGGCCCTAAGCCCCCTTAAGCGCCGCGTAATATCGCGCCTTAGTATAGAGATACCCGCCGAGTAGGGTCGTATAGGAGTACGCGTAGGCACCTCCTATATATTATAAGACCCGGACTAAGGCAGCTAGTAGTACGAGGGTATCTAGCGCTAGGTTCCCAAACGGGTATACCTTCCCGACCGCAAAGATCTCCTTAGAGATATTATAGAGTTATATATAGAGGAGACCGGCCTATCGAAGAGCGCACTAGGGTTTTAGCTCGACGGTAAGGCTCCCTATATCACGGAGAAGCGTCTAAGGCCAGAATTATGACCATACTAATTTTCTCGATCGCGGTATATAGCTAGTCGGGGTCTACGTAAGTAGGACCCAGTCGATTCGCGCTATTAATAGTACCGGCGCTATTAGGGGCTATATATTAGGAATTATCTCTATTATTACCGAGGATATCGGGGGCTACGAATTAGGAATTACCTTAGTTAGTACTAAGGATATCTACGTTAAAGGAATTCCTTTGGATTCCGCTAAGGGAGGCCGCGTAAAAGAGGTCTCTAGGGTAGTATCGAGCTTAACTAGCCACCCCTTAAACCGACTTAGGCAATATTATCGCTATATTAGCTTAAGCGCCTCTTAAGGAATCTTATTAGGGAGGTAAATCTCTTATACTATATTAAAAAAGGAGCTCGTTAGGAACTAATTATTAACCGCGGAGTGCTAGAGATAGTTCTAGCCCTATATTATCTCCGACCACAAACGCCGGTGGGTCTCCCCCTTTAGGTTCTTCGACGTAAGGAGTAGCCTTACCTAACTATATTTATTCGCTATATAGAGACCTAGAGCGAGTTATTCTTAGATTATACCCTATATCCTAGTTAGGTTTCCGGGTAGGAGAAAGTGAGTAAGTAGCTAGATTCGCGGGAGCTAGCCACCCGACCCCGTAGCCCCTTCTATCGCGGCGGTAGAACCCCGGAGAATCGCTTCTTATCCACTCCCTAGTAAGCGGGTTATAGTTTCGGGCAGTAATATCTAGCGTAGGGCTAGAAGCAATAAATAGTCTATCTATTCGTAGTACTTATTATTATTTAATACCTATAAGGTACGCTAAAGATAATATAGCCTTAGGAATAGTATAAATAGCTCTATAGCCTTAAAGCCACAGAGCCGCCCTAGCGATAGGTACAGGATATAATAAACTGGGACCGAACGGTAATATAACCGCTAGCTCTCGGGATCCCGCTATTTAATGCGTAGCGGATTAAGGTATAGGGAAGTCGTTAGGGTACTCGTAGACGGCTATATCGCGAGCTATTAGAGTCCTTAGCGCGCGACCGCGAGGTTAGTGGCCCACCCTTCGCTACTATTAATATTAAAGGTACGTAGGAGCGAGGTTAGTAAGTCTATATTATTAATTACGGGATTAATAGTAGGGGGTATAGACTTAGCTTAGCCCGCGGTCGGCCTAAGGCCTAAGCCGCAGAGGAGCTATTAATAATATATTAGTGTTAGGGACTTAGCCTATAGGGCTAGGTATTACTAAAACGTAGGCTAGTCTAGGATATTCGGTACGATAGCCTACTATATTAGTTCCCGAAGGCTAATACTATCTTTACCGCGTAGGGGCGTCGCTTCGGGATACCCCTCTGGGTAGCTATAGTGGTTTAGGAGCTGGTCTGCTAGCCTATAGGCGACTTATCGGACTAAGGGTAGGATCGGTCTGGACTAGGTAGCTCTGCGTCGCGGTTATATTATAGGATATATAGGAAAGGATAGCGATACCACGTCCTTATCGTTAGCGAAAGCGTCTCTTCACTTCTCTATCCTAATCTTAATCTTAGGCTTATCGCTTAGGGCTAATTCTTCGGGCTTAATCTCGGCCCGAAGAGCGATAAAGGTATTATAGGTAGTCACCGTTCGTGATAGTATCACACTAAGATCTACCTATAATAGTAAGAGATAGGTATACTTAAATTAGGTTATTGGCTTGGGGCCGGGGTACGCTTCGAACGGAGCGGGCTTAACTTAGGTAGTCTACTACCGTTAATAATATCGCTCTCGATAGGCCGCTAGCTACGTCGCTTAATCTAAATATTTCCGTGGACGGCTAGCTATCTATAATAATAGAAATCGTGCGAGGGAGAGAAAATATAGGCTAACTCATACTTTAATCTTAGTAGGTAGAGCCAAAAGTCCTTAGCTTCATTTTTCCTTAAATTATTTTAGGTCTTTTAGGTCTAACCTCTATATCTCCTTAATAATATATAATGGAGTAGATAGCTTCGATTTGTTCGTATCCTATATATCACTCTTAATTATTATTAGATCTACTTATATATAGTGGCGTCTAATAGACCTACTCTAATATCTCGAGGTTAGGGTTATAGTGCTCGGGACAGGCAGTTCCTATATAATTAATATCCCCCCCTAATTCCCTAGTCTCTAAAAATATAAGACTATATTAATAGTAGGGACCCTACCTTAGTTTCTAGATAGTGATTAGATTATATTATACGCAGTGGCGTCGGACAGACTGGCTCTAGGTTATCGATAGTCGGGTTAAGGAAGCGAGTATAATTAATCTTATATACTAACTAGCTCGAGCTTACTTTAAAGAGTTATAATAGACGCGGGCGAGTACTATATTGTCCTCTAAGTTATCCCCTCGCTATTATCCTAAATACCCGTTATACTCCCCTAGTCTTTGCTAGGCTTAGAGAGCCCTAAGTAGCAGAGCTTAACTCCACGAGATAAAGGTAAAGATTATCTAATCGAGCCCGGTTATAAGCCTCCGTGGCAATCCCGCCAGAGATCTACTATCCCTCGATAATAGGCTAATATAGTGAGCTCGAACTAGACTTAGATTAACTAGCTCTAGTATTCCTCGCCCTAAATTAAGGTAAGTCCGATAACTAAGCAGAGAAGTATTCGACCGGCGCTTAGTCCTAGTCCTTACCCTCGGACCTAAAGGTTTCGCTATAATTATTCTACGCCTAGTACCGCCTAGTACCTCTGATTCGCCGTCCTTACCCCTACGGTTATAATCGCTAATACCTCGTACTTAGCGTCCTTTAACCGTATTCTATCCTATCGATCCTTCTCTGTTAAGGGTTAGAGCGTCGCAGACCTAGACCTCGTCCGTTATATCTTTAAGCTACAGACCCCCTTATCGAGAATAATACCCTCTATAGGCTACTATCTAGATATTACCTTAACTAACCCTAAGTCTCCCCCTAATATCGGAGAGTTAGCTAGTACTATCTTCTTCTCTCTAGGCCCTATCTACTATTAATAAGACCTAGCTAATACTAACTCCTAGCTAAGGGCTACTTAGCCTAGGCTTCCTCGCGATACTTACTCCCCTATAAAGTACTACTTTTACCACTAAGTAAGATAGTAACCCTATATAGGTATCTATCGCTAAGCTCCTTATATCGCTACCTAATATCCCTCGGCCACCCAAGCTTTATCTAAGTTAACTACTATTATATAGTATTAAGCTCCCTTCGCGCGCCCTCTCTTACCTAGAGAGTAGCGTAGCGGATAGTACTATAGATAGCTATCCTTTATCTTCTACCCCCCCCTACGATAGGACTAGAGTAATATAGATTTTGACTATATCGCCTCTCGGGCCTAGTTATACTAATAGGAGCAAAATATATAAGCCGCGATTACTTAATTAGACCTAGAGATAACTGAGGCGCTAGGGAAGGGATAGCGAGGCACGCCTCCCCTAATTATTCTGTTTAGACCGGCGCTAGATTATTGGCGCCTCGCCAAAGTAGCTAAGTTTTACGAGCTCCTATAAGAGTTTAGTACCGCCTAATAGGTAATCTAGAATACTAATTATATTAGATAGACGATCGGTCTAAAGTAAGAATAGATCTATCCTAGGCGAGATACAAAGAAGTATCGCTATAAGGCGAGAAATCTTAAGATTAAGCTTATATTATTAGTCCTAACCGGATTCTCCGATAGGGTAAAGATATTAACTATTATACTTTAGGGAGTAGGAGGAAGTCCCACTCTACCTCACCGATATTAAACTCTCGGCCGCTAAGGAGATACTTATCGCTTAGTTATAGGCGTTAAAGGCCGCGAAATATATTAAGCAATTAGCGTTATGGCCTCCCCTCCTATAATATACGATAACCTTCTAGCGCCTTACGCGAAAGTTTAAGTATAGTCTTTTTAAGCTAAGCACTAGCTAGAGTTAGAGTATAAGAGCCTTAGATTTTATATTATAATAGTGTAAGCGATATAATATTAAGTAGGGTAAATAGGCGTTAGGTTAACTTAGTCGGAAATGCATAAGGTCGACTTAGTCAGAAATATATAAGGTTAACTTAGTCAGAAATATATAAGGTCGACTTAGCCAGAAATATATAAGGTCGACTTAGTCGGAAATATATAAGGTCGACTTAGTCGGAAATATATAAGGTCTACTTTAGTCGGAAATGTATAAGGTCCACTTAGTCAGAAATATATAAGGTCGACTTAGTCGGAAATATATAAGATCGACTTAGTCGGAAATATATAAGGTCTACTTAGTCGGAAATACATAAGGTCGACTTAGTCAGAAATACATAAGGTTAACTTAGCCAGAAATGCACAAAGTCGACTTAGTCGGAAATATATAAGGTCTACTTAGTCAGAAATATATAAGGTCCACTTAGTCAGAAATATATAAGGTCGACTTAGCCAGAAATATATAAGGTCGACTTAGTCGGAAATATATAAGGTCGACTTAGTCGGAAATATATAAGGTCTACTTAGTCGGAAATGTATAAGGTCCACTTAGTCAGAAATATATAAGGTCGACTTAGTCGGAAATATATAAGATCGACTTAGTCGGAAATATATAAGGTCTACTTAGTCGGAAATACATAAGGTCGACTTAGTCAGAAATACATAAGGTTAACTTAGCCAGAAATGCACAAAGTCGACTTAGTCGGAAATATATAAGGTCGACTTAGTCGGAAATATATAAGGTCGACTTAGTCGGAAATATATAAGGTCGACTTAGTCAGAAATGCACAAGGTCGACTTAGTCAGAAATATATAAGGTCTACTTAGTCAGAAATATATAAGGTCCACTTAGTCAGAAATATATAAGGTTAACTTAGTCGGAAATGTATAAGGTCGACTTAGCCAGAAATACATAAGGTCGACTTAGCCAGAGTTATATTAATTCCTTAAACTTCTAGGCGCCAGTGACGCGCTAACGGTAATATAGCTAGCTTAGAGGCGGCAGTAAAGGGGACTAGTAGCAGAAATATAGTCGCGAGGATATTAATATCGATTTAAGCGATAACGAGTAATAATATTATCTATTTAGCCGGAGTAGATATATAGTATAAATTAGATAGTGATAATTTCTGACGGCTATCTAAAAAGCTTAGTGCGAGAGCCCAGTCCCTAGAGCTTATTTTAGGTAAACTCTGATAGCTATTAGAGTCTACTTATACTATAGCTCCGAGCCCTTAATCGCCTATTTTGTTAGCTATCCGAAATTAGCTTAGCTAAGTTAAAAGTCCTTACGATCTACGTATAAGTATTAGACGCGCTAAGCAGTCTAGTTATTATTAAGCTAAGAGATAACCTCGGAGACCTTCTCCTTAATTTTCTTTTTATCCTTATCGGAGAGGGGGAGCTTACCCTTATTAATAGTAGATTTAAGGGAGTAGGCATAGGACTTAAGGCTATTCTTAGCCTAAATACGGCTAGCCTTAGCTTTATCCTCCTTCTTATATTTCTTAGCCTCGGAGAGTATACGTTCGATCTCCTCCTTAGAGAGATAACCCTTATTGTTAGAGATAGTGATCTTATAGGTCTTTCCTATACCCTTCTTAATAGCGGAGATATTTATAATACCGTTAGTATCGAGATCGTAAGTAACCTTAATCTAGGGCACACCGCGGGGGCGGGGGGAATACTAGTAAGCTCAAACTTATTAAAGAGATTATTATCCTTAGTATAGGCACGCTTACCCTTAAAGACCTAAATTAGGATACCGGGCTAATTATTAGAATAAGTGGAGAAGGTCTCGAACTTCTTAGTAGGGATAGTAGTATTATACTTAAATAAGAGTAGTTATAATACCACTAGCGGTCTTAATACTAAGAGAGAGGGGAGCGATATCGAGAAATAAGATCTTATTAATAAACTTAAAGGAAGTGTTACCTAAGAGGATAGCGGCCTAGATAACGGTACCGTAAGCGACGGCCTTATTAGGGTTAATAGACTTATTAGCGTCCTTATTAAAGAGGTTAGAGATAAGCTTTTGGATCTTAGGGATATAGGTAGAATCACTAATAAGGACGATCTCGTAGATAGAAGCCTTATCGATCTTAGTATTACGGAGGATACGCTTAATAGGCTCTATAGTACCGCGGAAGAGGTCCTAGCAGAGCTCCTTAAAATAGGTATAGGTAATAGAGGTATAGAAGTTAATACCCTCGAAGAGAGAGTCGATCTTAATAGAAGTCTAAGTAGTAAAAGATAGGGTACCCTTAGTACGCTCGTAAGCAGTGCGGAGATAGCGGAGAGTACGAGCGTTCGTGGTTAGGTCTTTATTATACTTACGCTTAAACTTATTAACGAAGTGGTTAATAAGACGGTTATCGAAGTCCTTATTACTAAGGTAAGTATTATTAGCGGTAGCCTTAATCTCAAAGATACCCTCCTTAATAGTTAGAAGAGATATATCGAAGGTACTACTACTGAGATCGAAAATAAGGATATTACACTTACCCTCCTACTTCTTATTAAGACCGTAGGTATAGTAGTAGCGGTAAGCTCGTTAATAATATAGAGGACGTTAAGACTAATAATAAGACTAGCGTCCTTAGTAGCCTAGCGCTAGGAGTTATTAAAGTAGGCAGAGATAGTAATAATAGCGTTATTAATAGTGCCACCGAGGTAAGTCTTAGCGGTCTCACGTATCTTAGTGAGGATTATAGAGGAGATTTCCTCGGGAGTAAATTACTTAGTCTTACCCTTAAACTCGACCTCGAGAATAGGCTTAGTGGGCTTATTAACGACCTTAAAGGGCTAGTGCTTTATGTTAGCCTGAACCTTAGCGTCGTTAAAATAACGATTAATAAGACACTTAGTATCGAAGATAGTATTATAAGGGTTTTATAGCGACTTAGTTCTTAGCGGCGTCACCGATAAGTCGGTAAAGATAACAAACGATAGGGTAGTTCGGTTACCCTAATCGTTAGCGATAATCTTAATACGGTTATCACGGAACACACCTATATAAGAGTAGATAATACCTAACTTAATACCGATAGCGGGAGCTATTATAAATATATATTACTATAAGGGTCTATAGCGACCTAGTTCTTGGTGGCGTCACCGATAAGTTAGTGAAGGCAACGAACGATAGGTAGTTCGGTTACCCTAATCGTTAGCGATGATCTCAATACGGTTATCACGGAACACACCTATATAAGAGTAGATAATACCTAAATTAATACCGACGGCAGGAGCTATTATAAATATATATTATTATAAAGGTCTATAGCGACCTAGTTCTTAGCGGCGTCACTGATAAGACGCTCAGAGTCGGTAAAGGTAACGAATAATAGGGTAGTTCGGTTACCTTAGTCGTTAACGATGATCTTAATGCGGTCATCACAGAACATACCTATATAAGAGTAGCTACCGTGCTTAAGGCCCGTCTCGCCGTCTTTAAGGCTAAAGTTAATAATAGCCCAGAATTCTTGCGTTAGGTTAACCGTATATAGATCCGACTGTGCGTAGCATAGAGACATTTAAGATATTCCCTTTACGTACGGAGGGTTAATAATATAATAGGGAGGATATTTCTGATAGATATCAGTATATATAGGCTATTATTAGGATAGTATATAGTTTAATAAGAGAGGGTATTTCTGATATCCGTTAGCATATATAGGCTATTATTAGGATAGTATATAGGATTATAAGAGGGGGGATTTCTGATATCCGTTAGCATATATAGGCTATTATTAGGATAGTATATAGGATTATAAGAGAGGGGATTTCTGATATCTATTAGTATATATAGGCTATTATTAGGATAGTATATAGGATTATAAGAGGGGATATTTTCGACAGATATCAGAAATTCATACGGAAATTAGAGCCTAGATTTATATGTATTTCGTAAATCATCTCTATCCTAGTATTATCTCTTATTCCCCTTTCTTTATAGTAGCCAAAATCACAAATTCTATAGAGATCTATCTCTATACGCAGATAAAGACCAAAAAAATACCAAAAAACACCAGAAAACACTAGAGAACCCAGGCGCTATAGGCTTATTTGCACGAAGTCCGATCACACACGACCCCTCTTACTCGGGCTATCTTATATAGATAGCGACGAGTCGCGCTTCCGCGAACGATTAGGCTTATTTAGGGTTATAGGAGGCGGGGCCGAGCTCGATAGTCCACGAGTGAAGTATACTTAGCCGCGGTTAGTGGAGCCTTCTAAGCCGAGGTCAGTGTAATCTAATATCTTTAGCCGTAAAGGGGCCTTCTTAGGTAGGCCTAATATATCCTTAAGGATCCGATAGGAGAGCTAGTCGAGGAGCGCTTCCTCGCCTTATCTACCGTTTCGGTCTCGTTACCTTCTATCTTAGGGTCGCTCTGCTAGCCTTTACCCTCATCCGATTTACTATCCGCGGGTTTAAGGGTGTCGGCGGCGATCTAGGTTTCTAGCTAGGGGCGGAACTAGGTAGCGATCTGTGGCAGGATCTTTTTGGTATAGTTATATTCCATAAAGCGCTAAATAGTATAGTCCTGGAAGAGGATCTAAGCCCTTTATGGCTCTGTCTGCCTAAGTCAGTGAATCCGGCCGATCGTCTAAAAGACGCTATTATAGTTCTGGCTTCCCTCTATAAGCATAATACGGCTATAGTATATATATATATTAAGCCCTAGCGCGCTATAGTTAAACGTAGTGAGAAGGACTATAGTAGCACTGTCCGGGTTCGTAAATTACTTAATAGCCGTAAACCGCGCCTCGAGCGATATACCCGCGCGGATCACTTAGAAATTTACGCTAAGGGCGGCGAGGAATATCTCTACTATCTAGCGGGTAAATAGCTAGTTATAGTATACTAGGAAGCGAGGGCGAGTGATAGGGCCAGACACAGTAAGCGTGCCCTTAGTCTAGAGTAGGTAGAATAGGAACCGGAGCCAGGGATAGTTATAGGCCAGATACTAAGCGATAGCTATTCGGTTCGTTAGGAGAGTAAAGGCCTAATCCTTAATAGTATAGGCAAAGAATAGACCGAACCTATAGTTATCGCCACACTTACTAAAGACGCTAATATCTGCCGAGAGAACGCGACTTATAGATCGCCGGAGGAATATATCGAGCTTCGGATTTATGGCTAGATAGCAGAGCTAGCGGAATATCGCCTAATTAATAGGGATAATACTCTTACCCCTCGCTATATCCTTAGTTACCTACTAACCGTATAGATTATAGATAATCCGCCCGTAGATCTAGTCGTAACTAACCTAGGTAGTACGGGTGTAGCGAAGCTTTACCGTTATAATCCCTAGAGAGGGGATATCCTTACTAATTATAATTAGGACCCCCTCTGCACTAGGTATCTTATAGCTAGGCTCCTAGTATAAGTAGGTTAGACAAAGGATAATCGGAAGACACTTATAGCTAACCTAGCTAGTAAGATAGCCTTTCTAGCTAAGCGAGAGTAGGCCCTTAGGCGAGAGAAGATATTATGGTAGGCCCTCTTTAGGTAAGTAGGCGCACTTAGACTATATCTTATAGTTATCTAACTCGGTTAAGGTCTCCTCCTCTAAGCTATTATTAATATCCTAGGTATTAGTTTTATCGGTCTATAAAAGTGAGAGATAGCCACAGAAGTTAAGAGGCTTATTCTATATTAGCGTAGCAGTTAGGAACTAGGTTACCTAGTAGGCTATAAAGGTAACAGACTAATACTAATAGGAGGAGATAGTCTTAACTTAGTATCTCTCGTCGCAGATAACGCGCTAAAAAGTCGTATTCGAGATACGACCCTTAAAGAACTTCTGGCGAGTGATAGGCTTAGCGATAAACGCGATTATTATATTAGCGAAGTTAGCGTCCTAGAGTTTAGCTAGCTAGTCCCGCACGGCCTACGAGATACTAATATAGGATTCAGAGCGCTAAGAGCTATAGGTTAGTAAGGCCTCCTCCTCCTCCTCCTCCTCCTCCTTCTCCTTCTCCTCCTCCTCTACCTCCTCCTCCTCTATCTCCTCCTCCTCTACCTCCTCCTCCTCTACCTCCTCCTCCTTTACCTCCTCCTCTATATCCGTTAAAATATCCTTATTAAATCGCTCCTCCTCCCTAGCCGGATTCCGTGCCTTAGGATCGGCTATTAGTTAAGAGGTCCTAGTCTATAGATAGGTTCGGCGAACAGGATTATCTTCCTCGTCTACCGGTCTAGTAATACGCCGGGCCTACGTCTAGTAGGAGGAGAGAACGATCGTATTCCCTATAGAAGGGGCGTGAGGGTCGAGCTTACGTAGAGCCTCCTTTAGATTAGGAAGTTCACTAATCGTTTACTCCTTTCGATAGCTATGACTAATCTAGGTACTAAACCTAAAGAATAGAAGAATAGTTAGCGTATCGCCAAAATACTAATTAATCTCCGTTATCTATATATCTACGAGGGTATTTGGGACCAGAATTAACGATAGGGCAAATATATAGGGGGGTTCCTAGGGCCCTATTAGAGTGAGATCGGTCGCTACCTAGATTAGGGTAAGGGTAATTAATATCTTTCCTAGACTATACGCGTTAGCGAGAAGGCCCCCTTTAAGAGGGGTTTACTCTTAGGTGATTATCCACGCTACGCCAATAACTTACTAGGGCTTAAGTAAGATATAATTAACTCGGAAGGTCGAGGCGGGCTAGAGGATAGCCTAATTATTAATATCTATATTAAGTTAGAGGGAATAGAGTGCCTCGTTAAAAGAGGGTGTAGCAGCGGAGACCTATAGTTATAGCCGTTACTATACGATCTTTATCGTAAGGTTTTTAGGGCCCTCTAGGTTAACCGACTTAGGGTCTTCGGCGAGTTTATTATTATTATCGATAGCGGTCCTAATCGCCTCACTAATTATAATTATCCCTAAAGTGTAACTAGTAGTTATTTCCTCGGTTATAGCGGTCGGGTCCTTATAGATTAATACGGTCCTATTCTAAAAGACTAGGCCGTATAAGAAGTTATAGAGCGCCTAGACGTCCGCCTAAGATAAGATAGGATAACTAAGATAGGCAATATTAGGCTTCTTAAGTGAATTACCGATATCCGCTACTAGCTAACTATACTAGAAATCCGAGATCACGTCCTAACTAGGAGTGTCTAGGTTTATAGGGTTATCTAAGTTATACTTATCGCGGACTATGCCGAACCTAGCTAGTATATTCTTTAGTTCGGAGATCTTCGTGACTTCCGTACTAGGTCAGACTATCTAGATCTTAGTTAAAGGGCCGAAGGCAATTAACTACGGTGGAATCGCCTTATTATTCTAGGAATAATCTGCCAAAAAGTTAGAGTTCTTACGTAGCTAGATTATAAAATAGACCAGTACCTTTTACGCTAGGAAGGTTTCCTTAGTATCGAATTTAAACGGTATATTCCGTAAATTAGATTATATACCCAGATCCGTAGGATAGGTAAGGAGAAATCATCGAATCCACTATAACTAGCGTAGGTTAAAGAGGTTTCTTTCGTTAATATAGTCAGTTATTAGAGTTAGGGGCTTATCCGCGAGAAATAAGTTAGTCTATCGTTCGTATTCCTTAACGCTAAGTATTATAGTATTCTAATTTATAATCCTAAATCTCTAAGCGAGAGTGCGATTACCGAATTCACTTTAGCGGTTAGTAAGGTATTACCTAATTACCCTATATAAATATAGAAACTTTAAGGAGTACAGATTATGAAGCTCCTTAGTGTTCGAGAGACTAATAGTACCTACGAGATGGGCCGCAGAACCTTCCAGATCCTTTAACGTCGCCGAGGTAAACTTAATATTTTTGTAGCCTTCTAAGGTATTCCTTCGACTAGGCCTTTAAATAAACTTTTGCGCGGCCTTTAACTTCTTACTCTTCGCTAGGGTAGGCTTAGGCTCAGGCTCGGGCTTAGGCTTAGGCTTAGGCTTAGGCTTAGGTTTAGGTTCGGGCTCGGGCTTAGGCTTAGCCTTAGGTTTAGGCTCGGTCTTAGGTTCGGGCTTAGGCTCGGGCTTATACTTAGACGAAGACTTAGGCTTAGGCTTAGTCTTAGGCTTAGGCTCGGGTTCCGAGGGGGATAAGGGAGATAAAGGCGAAAGCTCTGAGTTAGGCGCGGGCGAAGGCTCTTTAGTAAGATCCGGGGTAGGCTTAACTTAAGTCTATAGGCGGGTGGAGCGTCGAATCCCCTATAACCTTATAGTAGTAAAGGATAAGAGAAGAGGACTAAGGGTTCGTAAGCAAAGTAATAAGCAGGCCGGAAGAGTGAAGTAGATACTTTAATAGAGTAAAGGGTAAAAAGATTTAGGTAAGTTTCTCTAATATCTATTAAAGATAGACTAGGAAGACCTAATAGAGAAAAGATATTAAAAAAGCGGAATAGGTAAGATTCTCTGATATCTATTAAAGATAGACTAGGAAGACCTAATAGAGAAAAGACGTTAGAAGAGCGGAACAGGTAAGATTCTCTAACGTCTATTAAAGATAGACCGGAGAGGCTAACAGAGAAAAGAATAAAGAATAACGGAATAGATAAGATTCTCTAACGTCTGTTAAATGCAGACTAAAGATTACTTATAGGAAATAGACCATACGCTGATTGTTAATATCAGACTAGAAAATGCTTATAGGTATGTTTAGGTCTAACAGTGGAAAAAGTTAGGGAAAAAGCAGAAGAAGGTTTTTAGGAACAGAAAGTCTTTATTTATAGCTTAATTTATTTTTTATTGTGCCTATTGAGAGCTCGCTTAATTAAGAGGGATTAAGGGATTTTGTAGGTGTACGTTTGCGAACAAAGAAAGTGATTATAATATATAAAGACAAAAATAAGATATATAGTAGAGGCCGGATGATTCTATATAGGTCTCCTAGTGCGAGAGCCACGTACATCCCCGCGGAAGGAGCTCGCTTAATTAAGGGATATTAAGGGATTTAGGTGTGCGTTTAAGAACAAACAAAGTGATTATAACATATAAAGACAAAAACAAGATATATAGTAGAGGCCAAATAATTCTATGTGGTTCTCCTAGTGCGCGAGCCGCGTACATCCCCGCGGAAGGAGCTCGCTTAATTAAGGGGTATTAAGGGATTTAGGTGTGCGTTTGAGAACAAACAAAGTGATTATAATATGTGAAGACAAAAACAAGATATATGGTAGAGGCCGGATAATTCTATGTGGGTCTCCTAGTGCGAGAGCCGCATATATCCCCGCGGAAGCTAACCCGATTTGATAAGCGCGTAAAGCTTCGCCCCTTAGTCATTATCTCTAACAGATATTAGAGATATAGTCCGATAACCCTCGTCAATACGTGGTGTCTACCTAAGGTCGGTTTACACACTCCTGACCTATATCCTTTACTCTAATCATTAAAGCCCTTACTAGCACCTTTATTTCCTTTATAAGTAAATTAAGAAATGTCATACGCGACTAACATCGTATAATCTAGTCCGAGCCGTTCGGAACTGATCGAGACGTATACGTTAGTTATCCTCACGTGTTACGCCCAATTAGGAGGCTATAAAAGTTGACTAGAGACCTAAGTAAGATTGAGTGACGCCTAATACCTCCCCCCCCCTTAGCTAGCACCCTAATATCTGACATAAGTCAAAGTTAACCACTCTATAAAGAATAATCTAGAGAAGAGATAGTTTAACATAGGTCAGAATTATAGCGTTAGAATAATAGTATTCTTCTGTGTCCTGCCTAATAATAGCGCGATAATATATATCCTATATTTATACTCAGCACTAAATAGACTAAGTGTGTTACTAAGTTAGTCGTTATCTTGTCCCAGTTAGCGTTACCTAACTAAAAGCCCTAATTCTAACCTACGTCAAAGCTAACCACTCTATAAAGGACGATCTAGAGAAGAGATAGTTTAATATAGGTCAGAATTGTGGCGTTAGAATAATAGTGTTCTTCTGTGTCCTACCTAATAATAGCGCGATAATATCCTATACTTATACTTAGCACTAAATAGACTGAGTGTGTTGCTAAGTTAGTCGTTATCTTATCCCAGTTAGCGTTACCTAACTAAAAGCCCTAATTCTGACCTACGTCAAAGCTAACTACTCTGTGAAGGACAATATAGAGAAGAGATAGTTTAATATATATCAGAATTATAGCGTTAGAATAATAGTGTTCTTCTGTATCTTACTAGTCTGCCCAATAATAGCGCGATAATATATATCCTATACTTATACTCGGCACCAAATAGACTAAGTGTATTGCTAAGTTAGTCGTTATCTTATCCTAGTTAGCGTTACCTAACTAAAAGCCCTAATTCTAACCTACGTTAAAGCTAACCACTCTATAAAGGACGATCTAGAGAAAAAATAATTTAACATATATCAGAATTATAGCGTTAGAATAATAGTGTTCTTCTATTAGTCTATTCTATAGGTAGGCGGGACGCAGTTTTTACTAGTAGACTAGAGTCTCGGTAACTATAAGAGCCTACTCGTACACCTATTCATATATATTAGCAGAAACGTCTATCCGGACACTAGTAAGATATATTTAATCGGTTTCTATCAAAGTATTATTATTATAAGTGACATCCCAGGTATTTTCTAACACTTAAAACCTAATAGCTATTATATAAGGGCTACTAAAGAGATCCGGAAATCGGTTATAGTTTTAGGGTAGGGTATATATTACCAATCTATTTTATACACTAATAAAACATTAGCTATAAAATATCGGCCACAAAACCACGCGAGCTATTAAAGTAGAACTCTAGGCGGGACTTCGTATTATAAGTAAGATTTAAATTTAAACTAAATTAACCCGTGCAGAGAGAGCTAAGAAGAAACTAAGTGATATCTACTCCTCCTCGCTCTCCTCCGTATCGTTATTAGACTCGTCCTCGCTAGACTTATTAGTCTCAATAGGGGGTACTAAGATAGGATACTAACCGCCTAGGAAGCGAGATAGGTTACTCTCTAGTAAGGAGACCTAGGCCTCCTACTTATTCTGGCTACTTAAATTATTCTTACTAGGTATAATATAGGCTTAGAAGCGGAATCCTCGTCGTCGATCAGGTAGACTACCTACTTATTCTAGTTACTTAAGTTATTTTTATAAGGCATAATATAGTGGTAGGAGCGGGATCCTCGTTATCTATTAGGTAGGCACATTCTTCTTAATAAACTTCAGAATCGAAGACTTTTATATTTAATCTCTATTCCAGTATTATCCGAGCAAATTCTAGCGAGTATTTTGCGTGTTCCTTCGCCGTAGATATAGATCCACCCTAATAATTTATAATTTCTCATTAATTATAGACAATATTACCGCCTACGAGCTCTTTATAATATTATCTTACCTATACTATCTCTATATATAAGGAATATAGGCAAATCGTAGTTTCCGGATATATTATAAGCCGCGCGGACCGAGAAATTTATTAGTCTATCGAAAATATTTCTAGCGTATATATCTAACTACGCAGAGGAGGTACCTATATATCGGTCCCCTATAAGTAAGGTAGCTTAATATAAGGACACACCCGCTAGGAGTGCACTATATAGCTATATAGGCTAGCTTTACCTTAATATAGACTTCTTTAAGTTTTAGTATAAGTGATAACGTCTGTTAATAACTCACTGTATGCAAAGGGAGACGTAGGGCTCATATAGAAGTGATAACGTCTGTCAATAACTCGCTATATACAAAGGCAGATATAGGGGTCGTAGGTATATATAATAACGTCTATTAACAACTCGTAGTGCGCAAAGGGAGATATAGTGGTAGTTAGTATAAGTGATAACGTCTGTTAATACCTCGCTATATAT
Organism: Penicillium maclennaniae; assembly: GCF_028827695.1. Classification (NCBI taxonomy): domain Eukaryota; kingdom Fungi; phylum Ascomycota; class Eurotiomycetes; order Eurotiales; family Aspergillaceae; genus Penicillium; species Penicillium maclennaniae. Next base: position 3,279,227 of record NW_026623213.1, read on the forward strand.
AAGGGGAGACGTAGGGGTCGAAGGTATAAATAATAACGGCAGTCAAACACTAGCACTATATAAACACTAATAATAATAACTATCAGAAATGAGTAGTAGGTATAAAGGAGTTAATAGGACTTAAGTAGAAATAGTGACGGATATCAGAAAATTGTAGTGCATAAGGTCGATATCCTTATAAGTGCAGGCATAATTAGTGACGGCCATCAGAATATAGTAGTGTATAAAGGTAGATTTACGCACAAATAGATTTATAGAGCGAAAGGAGTAAAGGTTTTAAGGTTTTAAATTTTTATCGGGTGTTAGGGTCAGATATATATTATTTATATCGATAAGGGATTTATAGGCGGTAAGATAGAAAGGATTATGAATATATATAGGAGAAACGGATATATATCCGAAGAAAGGTAGAATATATATATATAAAAAGGGAAATAAGGAATAGAATAAAATAGAGATATATATATCAGAAGAAATATACAATATATATATATATATAGAAAGGGATATAAGGAATAGAACGAAACGGAGATATATATATATATAGAAAGGGATATAAGGAATAGAACAAAATAGAGATATATATAATAGAAGAAAGGTAGAATATATATATAAAAAAAGGGATATAAGGAATAGAATAAAATAGAGATATATATAACAGAAGAAAGGTAGAATATATATATAACATAATCCACACTAAACCCGCCACCACACCAAACCCGCCACCCCGTCCACTTATTCTTCATTTATAAAGCTTTCATAAAACTATAACGCCTTTATATTTAATTTAATCTCTATCTAGATAATAATTAACCCTATAGCTAGGCCTTCTATATATATTATATATATATTAATATCTGTTAGTCTAATTACCGGTCGCTAAAGCCGCCTAGGTAGGTATTATAGAGACTACCTTATTACCTTCTATATTACTTAGTAGACTAATACCTTATTTATAGGCTTTATAAACGAATAAGCCTTTATAGCGCTAGATCTACCTTTTAGGTAAGGCCTTCTTTCTTTTCTTTTTATAGTTTTTAGTACGTAAATCTATTACTTCTTACTCTAATAGAAGAATATACTTTATAATCTTTTTATAAGCCTTATAAGCTTAATTAAATACCTCTTTTATAGGCGTTAGTAGGCTATTAGACTAATACTTTATAAGTCGCTTTACTAATATCTTATACTTTATAAGCTATTTAATATTACTTAGTATTTTAGGGTAATATAGGCTTAATTAGCTTAATAGTTAGTCTAATAGCGTAGATAAATAAAGCTAAATATTTAGCTTATTAAGGACTTTTACTATATTTAGTAATATTAAATTAGTCGCTTTAAATATATTTTAAATATTTTTAGCCTAAAATATATCTTTATATATATATAAGTAGGCTATAAGGAAATTAAGCCTATTAATATAGTTAATATCTATTTATATCTATTAATTTACGAAATAACTATATAATCGCTTTAGAATTACGCAATCGCCTATATCTAGTAGCTATAATAGATATAAGTTATATAGGAATATATATATAGGAATAATATTATATTTAGTATATAGATAATTAAATTTAGGTATAAGGTAGCTTCTATAACTATTAAGAATTAATAGCTTATATTAATTATATATATAGCTTATAGTTAATAGAATAAATAGCCTTTAAAGTTATCGAAGCCTATTTTATTAAAATTATAGATATTATTAGATAAGATATTATAATACTTAATAATCTCCTTAATTAGCTAAAATTAAGTATTTAATATTTATTAATCCTTTTACTTAGCCTATAAATAATTATATTAATATAAGAAATATATTTAGATAGTTTATATATAATTATATAATATAGTTCGCGATATATTATAGATATATATAGTAATAATAATAGTAAGAATATCTTTATTCTAAATAACCTAAATTATAAGCTTAATTTTACTCTCTTACTAAATAGAATCTTACTTTTTTTTTACACTAAATTAATAATATAATAAATATTTAAAAGTAATAAGGGATATAAAGAGATAAAGAATTAGATAAGATAGCGAATTTAATATAATAGTATAGTTAGTATAAATTATATTATAAGAAAAAAGATAAAATATATATATATAAAAAGAGATATAAGGAATAAAAAAAAAATAATAATATATATATAGGAATTATAATAAAATATATATAATAAGATAATATAGAATTAAAGGGAGAAAGAAGATATATATAAAGGAATTAAGATAGAATCTATATAGTAAGAGATATTAAGAATAAAATAGAATTAAGATATATAAAAAAATTAATATATAGATTAAGAGAGTAAGAGTTATATATATTATAAGGGTAAGAGTTTAAAGGTTTAATTTTATAAATAAGAAAGATTTAAATATATTATTAATTATCTATAAGTAAGGGTTTATATATATATAAGAAGAGATATTAAATATATATAAAAAGAGATAGATTAGATTTTATAGAATTTTAGGGGTTTAAGATATAAAGAGATATATATAAGAAAATTAATATATAGATTTAATAAATAAAAGAATATAGAGAAATATAAATTATTAGAGTAAGGGTTTATATAATATAGAAAAAAATTATATAAATTCAAAAGAGAAAGGATTTTAAAGCGAGAAAAATAAGAGATTATATATATATAAGGATTATAAAAGATATATAGAATAAATTCTAAGAAATAAATTTAATAAAAAGAAAGATTATAGGGGTTTAAATTATAATAGGATAAAAGGGTATAATATATATTTCTTATATAGATAAAGAGTCTATATATTATAAAATAATAAGAAAATAAAATAAAGATATATTAAAAAATCTATATATAGATTTAAGAGTTAGGATTTAATAAGTTATATCTATTAGTAAATTAAAAAGGATATATATATTATAAGGGAAAGGGATTTAAAAGTAAGAAATATTACAGAATATATATATATAGATTATAGAAGATATATTTTAAAATTCTAATAGGATTATTATTAAGAGAGAATATATATTAAAAGAGACGATAGAATTTAAAGGAGAAAAAAGATATATTAAAAGATTTCTATATAAATAAAATAAGTATAGATTTAAAGAAATATTAATATTCGATAATATCTTAGAATTTATTAATTATATATAATAAGAATTATAATATTAGAAAAATTAAAGATTTTATATATTATAAGAAGAATAAAGAATATAAAAAAAAGAGAATAATAATAAAGTTATAAGATATAAAGATATAAAATATAAAGATATAAAATATAAAGATATAAAATATAAAGATATAAAATATAAAGATATAAAGATATATTAAAGGATAAAGATATATTAAAGAATAAATATTATTATTAATATTTCTTTATATTCTAATTAAAAGAGTAAGGGTTTTCCTATTTATAATTTTAGAAATTATTTATAATAATCGAATATATAAGAAGTATATATTAATAATTTATTATTAATTTTATTAAGGGTTAAGATTTTATTAAGTAAGTTAGATCTAGATTTATTTTATAGAAGAAATCTAAGTTTATAGATTTATTATAATTCTTAATTTCCGGGTATTCGGATATCTTTTATAATTTAAATTAATAAATTTTAGTCCCTAAGGTTTTTATATTATTATTCTCTAAAGGGTTATAGGTTTTCTATTTTTGGGTTACGAAATAAGGTTAATTCATTTTTAGGGTTCAAATAATATTATAGTATTTTATTCAGTATTTTTACGCGATAG